>NC_057801.1:647305334-647605334 GCF_018294505.1 Triticum aestivum
CCCCTCTCCCCCTTGCTGTTCAAATCTGTTCAAATGGCATAATTTACTTGCTAATAGATAGTATAAATCTTATCATTGTGAAGAAATGTGTGACAGTTTCACTAACTTAATTTCATTCTGAAGAAATTTGCGCCTAGAATTTCTTTTTGTTACAATGTTGCTTGCTGAATGGAGTGATGACATCAAATTGAAACATGGATAGAAAAAAATTGGCAATGCCGTATGCAGAAATGTAAATTGTTGCTTCTGTTCTGCGTATTTATATTATGCTAGAATAACTGATTTGTGGTGACAGTGCTGCCTGCTGTATGGAATAATGACATTATACCGAAATATGGATAGTATAATTTGGCAGTGCCATATGCATTTTCATATTATCATGCGAGAATAACTGGTTTGAGGCTATTTAGTTTGTGTGATCACATTGTGGTGCCTACTGCACAAATTATCTTTGAATTATTTGAAGATGTGTGGTGTTAGCCTATCGGTAATAATTATGTGTTAGTGTGA
Source organism: Triticum aestivum (assembly GCF_018294505.1). Lineage (NCBI taxonomy): Eukaryota > Viridiplantae > Streptophyta > Magnoliopsida > Poales > Poaceae > Triticum > Triticum aestivum. The sequence continues at coordinate 647,305,845 of NC_057801.1, forward strand.
GTTTATTCTTCCTGTGAGCATTCTAGTTTTATTTCTCTGGATTCAAGCAATGGGTTTGGACTTGCAAGATTTAGTTCACAAGTACTTGTGGGCTTTGGCTTTTAGCCTAATGAGGTCTCTTACTTGTGACAGTTCAGTTGTTAGTGTAATATGTTAGAAACTGCTACTATGTCTCTAGAAGAATCATCACTCTTTACACACTTATTAGAAACCCGTTTATTTCATCTGGTTAGACTTGTCTGTCTTCAGGCTCAGCTGCCGCAGGGCTGTTAGACATGAGCAGCCGCCAATTAATTCTGCTCCTGGTGTTCCCCACTTGCAGTTAATAAGAAAGTATTTTGGTTTTGCAAGATTTTGTGTTTTACTACTAGCACAATTATGCATTGTCTTGTGTCTGCTCAGAACACGAATGACCATCCTTTAATTGGCACACCCTCTGTTCCTAAATATGAGATGTTTTCACAGTTCAACTAAACTGTCAAAATGTCTTACATTTAAAAACAGAGGTACTACTTGCTAAGTTACTACACCCTCCATTCCAAAATACTTGTCTTGGTTTTAATTCAGATTTGAACTAAAACAATAAAAGCAAGCAGAACTCTAATACACAGCAAAGTTACTCTGATCCAGTATTGCTTGTAGTGGTTTGTCCAAAATGTTGAATGATATTGCTTGGAGATGCATATATTGTTTCACCTCTTCACATGCCAATGTATTTTCCATGTTGTGATGAAGGCCTTTTTTGCCTTGTCCACCCGAGAGGCCCTTGAGTTTGCTGGAATGTCGATTAACTTCCATTCCAGCAAATTCAGGTACTCCATATGTCCTATTTTTAGCAAAGGTCATGCTAAAATTTTCCGTGAATTTTAGCATGACTTTGCTAAAAATAGGACATATGGGGTACTTGTGACTAATGCATGGGCCGGGGTACTTGTGACTAATGATGAAAGCTTAGGCTTTTAGGGTGCCTCGGCGTCGAAAAACCCTCAATGATAAAAGCTTAGCTTTTAGGATGCCTCGGTGTCGACAAACCCTAAATGATGAGACCATGATCTTGTTCCTTGACAATAACCAACTTTGTTCCTATTTAGAGATAAACATGGCCAACAACGATGAGGCCGGGGGTTCGGGCGGCAAGGCATTCTGGAAGCTGTCCCAGGAGATGGAGGAACAACCTCACTTGTATGAGGACGCCGCCTTCCCCACCGATCCTGAGACCACTGATGGTACCGCCGAGGATGACCCCACTAGTGCCACCACTGATGGTGCCGCCGAGGATGCCACCACTAATGATGGCAGCGCACGCACAGATGGCAGCCAACCGAAGAGGCAACGGAAGGACCGGTGCCCGACCGTGCTCCGCACCCTCAAGGAGCAAGTTACTGAAGTGGACTCCGACGGGAATCCAACGGCGCCCGAACGAATAGTCAAGGGGTACTTGCTTCAGCTCGGGTGCATTCTCCGGAGCACCGTCTCGATCAACACCGAGAACCTGAGGCATCCTGACCGAGGGAATTTGCGCAACCTCCTCTTCATGAAGCTGCACGAACGATACAAGTTCCCCGCTGAATTTGAAAACAGAAGCCTCAAAGGGAATAAAGTGAACAATGCTGCCCTCACGAAGATGAGCAAGGCCCTGTCTACATGGAAAAGCAATGTGAAGAGAATGATCGAGAAAGGTGAGAGTTATGAGAAGATCAAGGAGAAAAATCCTTCGATCATCGAAGATGACTACAACGACTTCAAGATCAATTGCTTGAGCACCGCAAACTCCGAATCAAGTCAGTGGGGGAAAGAAATGCGGGAGTTGAACTTAGGGGAACACAAACTCGGTCCCGGCGGTTACAGAGTGGCGGAGCCTATATGGGACAAGGAGGACGCGTAACGTGCCGATCAAGGCCTACCGCCCCGCTTCGAGAAATACAGCGGTAACAAGCAGACCAGGAACTATGTAAGGGCCCGGTACAAGGAGGACCCGATAACAAAGGAGCTTACCACGGATCCGAAGACCAGGGCGCTTGAGCTTGTTCTGGTCAGGAATACACCCCCGTGTAATTGGCTCCATATGGTTGCATTCTAATTAATGAAGCCAAATTTCTAAATGGTACACATTCCTTCCGCAGGCGACTGAAAGCAGTAGCGCGGGGTCGACTAAGAGCAACCCTTGGGACACCACTCTAAATAGGGCGTTGAATGTAATGAAGAACAAGGATAAGCTCAGTAAGCCGACGTCAGCTGGTCGTGTGGCCGGCAAAGGCTTGTCCACAAAATGGGGGTCATACTATACCGCTGGTGTGCGGAAGCAGAAAAAGACCAGCTCGGAAAGCCAGGCGCGCGAGGTTCAAGAACTCAAGGCACAGGTGGCGCGGATTCCGGAGATGGTCCAAGAGCAAGTGCAACAACAACTCGGAGCGACGATCTCCGCCATTGTGCCTACCTTGATCGAGGGGTTGAGTGCGTGGATTGCGGGCGGCCAACAGGGGCCGCCCCCGATTCCTAGCTTCACGGCCAGCAACTCACAGAATGCGATGGCGGGGCCATTGGTGTCTCCGGCGGAGGCGGCATTGGTGTCTCCGACGCCGACATGGGAGCTCAATGCACCCAGGTGTACGCCGGCCGGCACCTCTGCAGCAAGCGGCCCCTCCGTCAATTGCACGCCCGCCTTTGGCGGTGCCTCGACATTAGCCGAGCTCGACGCCATCATCAGGTAACTAATTAAGCCTCTCTCAGCCGAGGACTTCATCTCCTTGCCTTTGACTGGGCATCCCTGACGCCCTACATGTTTTCGCAGGGCGCCGCCGATGTTCCGTGTACTCTCCTACACTTCGTGAACAATGAGTTGGTCGATGTCGCCAAGGGAAAAATTGTTCAACCGGGCAACCCCTTGTTCCACAGTACCCAGATGCCACCCAACTTGTTTAGGGTTGAACTGGTTCGGGTGCTGCCAGGCTGCGACGAGTTGTTACCTCCGATTCAACCCGTCGGGGCCAACGATGATGACGTGATGACCCTCAGCACCTGCCTGAGCTGGCCCCTGCTTTGGCCGAAGAGCCAGATTCGTTTGGGGGCGGGGGACACCACCCCAAAGACAACACCGCCAGTCGTGCCGGCGCCAAGTCCGCCTCATGGCAAGACCGCCGCAACGGTGCCGGACATCCCTATGCCACTGGATCCAAACATCCATATGGCACAGGATCAGAACGACGACGACGATACATTTGGCAACGTCGATCAGTACTTTGTCGAACATGGGTACGATGGCGACTTCATGGGGCCTCCTTCTCAAGAACCCAACCCAACAAAAGACGTGCGCGATCTAGCTGGTACCGCGGAGAAGCCAAGTTGCAACAGGCGTCGTCTGCCGTTCAGCTCTCAGGAGACGCCTCCAGCTGCCGACTTCACCGAGCCTCAGATAGGCGAGGTGCGAAATATTATCAGCCCCAACACACTCAAGAAGGCGGTCTGTGGGCAGAACTCGGTCCCATTACAGGAGAAGAAGAAGGCACGCAAAAGAAAGACTAACAAGGGTGCGAGCCAGCCGGCACCGACTACGATCCGTGCTCAGGACGGGCCACCCCTAAGGATATCTCGAGGAGGGTGCATGTGGCGGGTAGGGCGATGCTACTGACAAATATGCTCAATGCTGCAACCGGTGCTATGCGGAGTCTGCATGACAGTGTTCTTTCTTTGGAGAAGTGGCGTCTCAGAGAGAAGGATGTGGCATACCCGGTTTTCACGGCCAAGGTGCCAGAGGGCAAGGGCTTTGTGGATAACTCCATCGGGCGTACGATCGTCCTACGGTTTGATGACATCCACGCTATGTTGAACCTTCATCCGGTGCACTACACCTTCGTTCGGCTATTTTCGCTGAGTATGGAGATGCGGATCATTCGCGACAAGACCCCGGACATCGTGATAGTCGACCCCTTCTACATGCGTGCCAAGATCTTGGGAAGAGCTGGGGACCGGCAAATCGCGAGTTCTTACCTCGAAGGCGTCATTCTGGCAAACCAAGATAAGGATAACTTCCTCGTGCCTTACTTTCCCGAGTAAGTCCTCCCCTCAACCGGCCCGTAACATATGAATTCTTAGATTTCGATCGTTTTTCTTTTAACATTCCGTTTTTTCTGCAGTGACACACATTGCACGCTCATCCTCCTAAGCCCCAAATATTCCATGGCCACGTATTTCGACCCGGACCGTCAGTCAAATGTAGACTACACAAATGTCAAGAAGGTTCTTGATGATGTTCTCCCCGGCTACGCCAAATCTGGAGGCACCTTCACCAGGCCTATTCGTAAGTACGGCAAGCACGTGTTCTCCCACAATACGACGTTCTGCTGCGTCAAGCAGCCACCTGGCGGTCAGAAGGGTGCCTACTACGCCATCCATCACATGCGGGCGATCGTACGGGACCATCATCAACTTCTGCTACCGAGTAAACTCAAAGATTGGGCCGCGAGCGTGTCGGCAATCCAGGACGCAGACATCAGACAAGAATTCTTTCGCATCCAGTCGGAGTTTGCGGAAATCATCCATCAAGATGTCCTTCGTACCTCGGGGCAGTTCTACCTCAGAAATCAACCGTCCAACAGTGACATCGACACAATGCTACAAATGCAGGCTGACAACGCCCGTTCTTTCATGACTCCCACGATAGAGGGCGGCTTCATCCACGCTCCGGTCCCTTGAGTCGAGTCGAAAGCAGTGATGCTGTGTCTAGTTCTGAAACATCGGTTGGCTCATGTTGTAATTAAACTTTAATGATCGAGGAGTATGTCTCTTTGGTTTCGAGAGTCGTTCAACTTAGATGTAATTGATGCTATTAATGTCTTGCTTTTCTCTTCCGATTGTTCTGTTGCATACTTATATATTGCTTATGTATTGTCTGTGAATTGGTACTAACGTTTCGTTTGGCTAGTGCATAGCGATGCCGTCGTATGTCGTGTACAAGGGTAAGGTTCCCGGAGTCTACGACGACTGGGAGGAGTGTCGGAGACAGGTTCACCGATTTAGCGGTAACAGTTACAAAGGGTACACCACTAGGGCCGAGGCCGAATCTAGATACGACCGCTATCTAGCGGGAGAGGGGAGGGAGCGTTGGAGGAACCGGATGAAGACGAGTTTCATCGTGATGATGCTCATCGTGATGACCGCAGCTCTCTTCTATGTGATGGTAGTTTAGATGATCGATATCGACTTGTAATGTGAAGACAAACTCGCTACTCGCGGTCTCGAGACTTGTAATATAATGTTCTATCTTTGTTCGGTCTTTTCAATTCGGAGACTAATATGATGAATTGTATTCAGAGACTAATATGATGAATTGTATTCAGAGACTAATCTTCTATTGTATTTGATGAATTTGTTGTTGATGTGTGATGTCTATATTTCGTCCAATTATACATTTTGTAACCTGTGCAAAAAACAGAAAATAAAAAAATAAAAAAAAACCTAATATTCATACTAATGGCGCATCACATCACAGTGCGCCATTAGTATGCCAAAGGATACTAATGGCGCATCATTAAATAGTGCGCCATTAGTATGCCGAAGTTACTAATGGCGCATCTTGTTGTTGTGCGCCATTAGTATGCCAAAGCACCTCGGTATACATGACCCCGTGGGAGGCATACTAATGGCGCATTGTTGTATATACTAATGGCGCATCCGTGGTCCCCCATTAGTATACCAGATACTAATGGCGCACTAGTGGTGCGCCATCAGTAAAATATACTAATGGCGTGGCACTAATGGCGCACCACTAATGCGCCATTAATGGCCAAATTAGGTGCGCCATTAGTAGGCCTTTTCCTAGTAGTGCTTTGGATTTCTGAAGACTTTCTGAAGACTTTGAAAGTAAAGAAATTGGTGTGACCTTGAAGACTTGGAATTCATTCGAGGAACATGAAGCGTGAAGACTTTTGTTTTCTTAGGTTCATTTTCTATTTCTTGAGCCATAGGAAACACTGTACTGTTAAAGGGGGTCAACGAAATACTAAGGAAAAATTACCATGTGATGCTCAACTCAAAATCCTACACCTACCAATCCCTTCAAGTGAAGCCATTGGAAATCTATACAGTTTAGTCAATTTCTTCAGTAAAAGAGACGAAGTTCTTCTAGTTGCTGAGGAATTTGTTCTGACTGAGGAGTTAGGAATTCGCCAGTGCGGATTGCCTACACAGCGAGGAACATGATATCCCTCAGGAATTTGAGAGTAAAAATTCCGACCGTTGCTGTGCGACACGCCAGCTGTGCCAAAATATATACCCACCTAACGGTCATATCATTGAAGCGCATTTATGTCTTATCATGTCGGGCTGCTACCTAGGCTATAAATAGCCGCCCCCTACAACCACTAGTTGGTTGGATGCTCCGAGAGAAACTGACACTTGTCATTTGAGAGCATCCCATCCTCCGAGGACTTTGAGCGAAAATCATCAATTGAGGAAAACCCAAACCCAAACACCTTCAAACCCAAAGTGATTGAGCATCACTGAAGAGATTGATCCTGCGTGGATCCGACGATTGTTTCCTTTGAAGACTGTGCTTCTTCAAGACGGTTAGGCCTCAAGGTCTAGAGCATCCAAGAGGAATTGTGGATCGCCGAGTGACCGAGTTTGTGAAGGTTCGGAAGTCACCTGAAGACTTACCACGAGTGATTGGGCGAGGTATGTGTGACTTTAGCTCAAGGAGAATACGGTGAGGACTGTGTGTACGGGACTGTGTGTCCTTTGGTTTAAGTACCTAGCCGCTCCAACTAGATGTACAACTGAGACAGTAGTTGAAACTAGTCTACCAAATCATTGTCTTCACCAAGCTTACTGGTTCTATTACCTCAACTCTTTCAATTACTCATTTCACTTGTTGTGTGCTTGTTCATATCTGTTTGAAGACTTTGACTGAAGACTTTCTCAATTTTCTCAATTCAATTTCTTCAGTCTGTCAGTCTTCATCCTGTATTATCCTGTGTTTACGCTTTCTGTACTCTATGCTTGTCTTCATTTCATCATGATGACTATGCTTGTGTTCTGTTATGTTTCCTTCTGAGTACTTATTCCGCGGCAAGTAGTTCTTCGCTAAGGAATTTCCTCACCAACAAATTCCTCAGTGAAGAATTCATAAAAATCACCTATTCACCCCCCCTCTAGTCGATATAACACACTTTCAGTATGATCCATGGGCCTTCTACGGGCCGTACATTCCATGGGCCTTATACGGGCCGTAGGAACCATGGGCCTTCTACGGGGTGTATCATCATTTCACCAATCATGGGTCATACTATTCGTGGACCATAACGGGTCGTTAATAGGCTGTATTTGATAACTCTATGAAAACAGCCCAACGAGTTTTTTTTTACATGCAAACGACCCAACTTATTAACGGTCCACAAACGGGCCGACTGTAACGACAGGCTGAATTTCGCCCACAAGCAAAAAATGACAGTAATGGGTCGTATGTAACCGAATGCTGCAAATGAGCCCAAGAATCAATGGGCCCTGAGAAGGCCAAAAGATAACTTGGGCTGGAAACGGCCCAATGGAATAACGGGCCGTTAATGGGTATAAAGTGATACACTGTTCATTACGGGCCAGTTTCACCATGGGCCGTTAATGGGCCAAGAGTTACAAAGGGCCTCATATGGGCCGAAAGAAGTCATGGGCCACACATGGGCCGGAAGATAAAACGGGCTAGAATCATATTGGACAGCCCAGATGACGCTACTAGGCCTAATTCGGAGAGGTCATAAGGGGCCATGGGTTAGCGGGCTGTAAATGGGCTATATGCGAACAAGCCGTTAACAGGCTTTCCGTGGGCCAGCCCACCACCTTTTGAGCAAGTTAAATGGGCTGTCCTTTTCACAGGAATGGGCCTCTGTTGGGCTATGCCACGTGTCGCCATATCATAGGCGCCTTCGGTCCAATGAGTGGATGACATATATCCCAATGGTGAGCCGACACATGTTTCCTCCATTCAATGATGGTTTTACACATGGAAAATCCCCATTGGTCGGGGCTGTTAACGGATTATTGGATCCAAAGCCGAACCCGATAGCTGAACGGCGTTCCGTTATGGTGGATGCCACGTGTCGGTCACCCTTGATGAAAGCATTTCTATGATGCGCGATTTATCGTCATGGAAGTGGACACTTCCGTGATGCCAATTTTGGTAATGTCATGGAACACTTCTACGACAGCACATGTATGACTATCTTGATTCTGTCATAAAATCGTCATGGATGTACATGCATGACAAAAAAACGTGACCTACTGTGACAAACATGTATCATCACCGAAGTGTATTTTTTTGTAGTGATGATGTAAGTCTTTTTGTGGTGTGTTTGTTGGGATCCGATGAACTTTGAGTTTATGATCAGATCTATGTTTTTATCCATGAAAGTTATTTGAGTCTTCTTTGATCTCTTATATGCATGATTGCTTATAGACTCGTATTTCTTCTCCAATATTTGGGTTTTGTTTGGCGAACTTGATCTATTTATCCTGTAATGGGAAGAGGTGCTTTGTAGTGGGTTCGATCTTACGGTGCTTGATCCCAGTGACAGAAGGGGAACTGACACGTATGTATCGTTTCTACTATGGATAACAAGATGAGATCTATATCTCCGCAGTAGATAAACGGATCTTGTCTACATCATGTCATCGTTCTTATTGCATTACTCCGTTTTCTCATGAACTTAATACACTAGATGCATGTTGGATAGCGGTCGATGTGTGGAGTAATAGTAGTAGATGCAGGAAAGAGTCGGTCTACTAATCTTGGACGTGAAGCCTATATAATGATCATTGCCTGGATATCGTCATGATTATTTGAAGTTCTATCAATTGCCCAACAGTAATTGTTTTCCCACCATTTGCTATTTTTCTCGAGAGAAGCCACTAGTGAAACTTACGGGCCCCGGGTCTCTTTTCATCATATTTGCCTTTGTGATCTATTTTCCCTAGCATTTATTTTTAGACCTATTAAACCAAAAATACAAAAATACCTTGTTGCAGTTTATTTGTTCCACCATCTATTTATCCTATCTACCACTTTTACCTCACATTATTTGCCTATCTTGAGGTGTCGTACCCGGAAGGCATTGACAACCCCTTTAACACGTCAGGTTGCGAGTATTTGTTATTTGGGTGTAGGTGCTGTTTACGCGGTGTGAGGAGGTTCTCCTATTGGTTTGATAACCTTGGTATCATCACTGAGGGATATACCTACCGTCACTATACTGCATCATCCCTTCCTCTTTGGGGAAATACCAATGTAGTTCTAGCAGACATCAAAAGGAATTTCTGGTGCTGTTGCCGGGGAGGATCACCTCAAGATAGTCTCCCATCAACTAGCCATTTCTGGCGCCGTTGCCGGGGAGGGTCTTCAACATCAACCAGGTTCCTAATCACAAATCTCATCTCCTCTCAATTTACATTATTTATCATTTGCCTCTCTTTTTCCTCTCCCCCGCTTCACAATAATTTACCGTCTTATTCGCCCAATTTTTCGTTCACTGTTTTCTCGTCCAATCTTTTGTTTGCTTGTGTTGTCATGTGTCTTCTATTTGCTTGCATCTTCGCTTGCTAAAAATTTATTGATATGGATCCTCATCCACTTGCTAATATTTTTAAGAGATCCAATTATCATGAACAAATTGCTAGTGATTTGAGTACATTAGATTATCTTTATGAAGTTTTGCTTGAGATTCGTGAATCTGAAAATTGTGATGAAGAAATTTATGAAGTGATTCATGATAGCTCCTTGAATGAAAAGCATGAGTGCAATGATTTTACTATGAATTCTGTTAATGTCAATTGTGCTAATAATATGCAAAACCCCAAGCTTGGGGGTGCTAATTTTGCTATGTCCACTACTTATTGCAACGATCATGATTGGGGTAATAATGATTCTTATGATCTTGAAAATTTATTTAAACCTCGTGACAAATATGCTTGCGATAATATTAAAAGTGGGTTTGGAAGAGCGTCAACTTTAGGTAAAAATAATCCCACATATTTGGATAGTGTTCAATCTTATGATTTGTTTTATAAAAGTGGGCTTGGAGAGGTCATGACTTCATTTGATGAAAATCCCACTATTTTGGAAGAGTGTCAACTTTGCATGCATGTGATCATTTAGAGAATATGTTATGTGATAGTTATATTGTTGAATTTGATTATTATCCTACATGTAATTATTATGAGACAGGAAAATATGGTTATAAAAATCTTCATGTTACTAAATTACCTCCCTTCATGTTGAGATTGCTATTGTTTTCTTCCATGCATGTGTTAGATATTTCTTGTGTTGATAATTTTGCCTACAAAATGCCTATTGAAAGTGCTAGTTATCAACTAGAGGGGAGGTGAATAGGCAATTTTTATGAAAGTCTTCAATACGTGGAAGTTTCGAAGACAAACAATAGAAATAACCTAATTGATATGTAGCGGAAGATAGACTACAACAAACAAGCCATAGTCAAGTATGCAATGTTAACGTACGAAGACTAATAGCAGCTAGGTAGTAGGATCAGGATGGAAGATAGTATGAAGCCAATCAACAATAGTAGTCAAGCAATGAAGTCAATCAGATAAGACAGATAAGCAATGACTTCACGAAGACAAACTCAAAGTAAAGGAGGGAAGAGATAGAACCAGTCAATTGTTGAAGACACAGGATTTGTTGGACCAGTTCCAGTTGCTGTGACAACTGTACGTCTGGTTAGGGAGGCTGAGATTCAACTTAGAAGACCGTGTCTTCACCTTATTCCCGTTGAGCTAAGGACACTTAGTCCTCGCCTAATCACTCTGGTAAGTCTTCAAGGTGGACTTCCGAACCTTCACAGACTTCGTTCACCCGGCAATCCACAATGACTCTTGGATGCTCGGAACGCGACGCCTAACCGGCTAGAGGATACACAGTCCTCAAGTGTAATAAGTCTTCAGGTCACACAGACAGAAAGACTTCAGTGATGCCTAACACTCTTTGGCTCTAGGTGTTTGGGCTTTGTCCTCGCAAGGATTTTTCTCTCTCTCAAATGCTTTGAGGTGGGTTGCTCTCAAACGACAAAAGTCGTGTATAAACTCTGAGCAGCCACCAATTTATGGTGTAGGGGGTGGGCTATTTATAGACACAAGGCAACCCGACCTGATTTGTCCAAAATGACCCTGGGTCACTAAGGAACTGACACGTGTTCCAACGGTCAGATTTCAAACAAACGCGGCAACTTTACTTGGGATACAAGCAAAGCTGACTCATCTAGCTCTGGATAAGGTTTGCTCTCATTGTCTTCGCTCGAAGACATAGGATTTGAGTTGAGCATCACTTCAGTCACTCTGACTTAGTTCACTTGGACCCCACTTAACAGTACGGTGGTTCCTATGACTCAACAAAGAAGAAAAGGAAGCAACGAATCCACACAGTCTTCGCGCTCCATAGTCTTCACGCAATGTCTTCTCATGTCATAGTCTTCAATATGAATATCTTCTCATACCACCATTGTCTTCAATGTCTTCATACATTTTTAGGGGTCATCTCCGGTAGGTAAACCGAATCTATGAGGGACACTACCTGCGTTATCCTGCAATTCTCACAAATGCATTAGTCCCTCAACCAACTTTGTCGTCAATACTCCAAAACCAACTAGGGGTGGCACTAGATGCACTTACAATCTCCCCCTTTTTAGTGATTGATGACAAACTGGTTGAAGTTTTCAACGGGGATAAATATGTGAAATTGTAAGGATAGGAAATAGTCTTCATATGTTGCAAGGGCTCCCCCTGAAGATGTTCATGTAAATAATTTGCTTTTGGAATGCAAATGCACATGGCAGGTTGTACTTGTGGAGATCCACTTCAACTTATGAAGATAATTTATCATGCATGAACTGATATAGCAAGTAGAATGACATGCATAATGAAAAATGGACGTTTGCAGAATGATCTAAGTGCGGAAGTTATGATTGCACATGCGGAATTTATCATCGCATCACAGTGAAGCAAATAAGTAGCAGACGACCATCAAGTTTAGGTGTTACAACTCAGAGAACCAAATGTTTCAAAAGGCAAGAGTTGTAAGCACGTAGCAAAATATAATGCAACCGCCCATATGAACCCGCTTGAAGACTATCAACTCATACGCTTCTCCCCCTTTTGCCAGTAAGGACCAAAAAGGTTTGTGACATAGAGCATCTACTCATCAACATGAGTAGGTGAAGCAGCAGGGTTGTCGTCGTTGGGTGGCGGTGCAGATGAACTTGGTGCAGTGTCGATGCGCGCAGTAGTAGGAGGTGGTGAAGTAACATCATCTGCACCATCGATCACTCTAGCATTTACCGTTGCCGCGGAGGTAGAATATTCAGAGTCTTCAAGTGATGGAGTACGACGTAGGACAGCAGTCCGTGGAGGAGTGGAGTCAAACTGGAATCTTTCATTGAAGCCATCGTCTTGAAGATCAGCTTCAGCACTGAGCAGGGTCAAACTCTTCCATGATCGCCGGCAAGTTTCATGAGCAACAAAGGCATTCTTGGTGGCAAGGTTGCGAATGCGATTGACATCCACCAAGAGGCTTTGCATTTGTCTCTTGAGCCAGAAATGATGCTTATCATGTTTCTGATGAAGGGCCACAAGAAGTTCTCGGTCATTGAGAACGCGAGAACGCTTCCGAGGCCTTTGTGCAATGGTGCTTTCAGTGGCTTTAGTAGGTGCTCGATGAGGCAGACAAGTATTTCCAGCCAGTGGATAGATTCGTGATGCTGCTTGAACACCTTCAATGGGTTGAGTGAAGCTTTGGTGCTCGGCATTCTGAAGACAAAGAGGCTTCTTGGCCGGTTCAGGGTATATAGCTTCAACTGACATATCAACCTCTGGTAGAAAAATCACATGATTGCGAGCAGAAGGTTGATAGTTGACAGATGAGAGTCGCTTGATGAGGCGCATGACCCATGGAGCATAAAACTTCAGACCAAATAGGTCAGATCCAGATGCAGCCAGTTGCCTGATGAAGAAGTCTTGCGCATTGAAGGTGATGCCATTGAGAATGCAGAAGACCAAAGTCTTCATAGCTCCTTCAAGCTTTGCTGCTGATGAATGTCCTTTGATAGTCCATAGAGTTCGCCTGATGATGTGATATATGGTGCGTGGCAGATACTCAAGGTCTTCAACAAAGAACTCTGTTGGATATTCAGCATCACGTGGCAAGGGCTTCATCCTTCTCAACATCTGACTCATATTGGGTTCAGGTTTATGGAAGATGCTTTCCAGAGCATTGCGGTGATTTGGACAACCAGGTTCATAGAGTTCTCCGGGAGTGGATAGGCCCGTAAGCTCAATGATGTCGAGAGCTTTGGCTTCATGATGAACATTTCCTGTCATCCACTCTAGAATACATGTCTTGATATCTCTGTTGTAGCCGCGAATGTGCAGAGTAGCATAGAATTGAAGCAATAGATCTTCATTCCAGTGTTCTTTATCTGTGACAAAACTGAGCAGCCCAGCATCAAAAAAGCAATCAAGTGCTTCTTCTAAGCAGGGCAGTCCAGTAATGGCTTCAGTGTCGAGGCACATATGAGGGAAAATGCGCCCTTGATCATACAGAACACAGGAGTAATAGCTTCGCTGCTGATGACTCCAGAACCGATCTGACGATATTCTTGGCTTCGTGTAGGGGTTCTTCGAGCTGTCAAAGAATGTGTTGTGGCTCTTGAAGCCATTTGCATTGAAAGACCCTGGTGAGTTTGCAGTACCTGGAAACCTTGGCAGACTTGGCTTGGGCTTCTGGACCTGAGGCCTATGCTCAATGTGATAGTCAAATTGAGGACCAGAGACATTAGTCGGAGGGACCAGAACGGGCCATCTTACTGTGATTAGCTCGCCATGGTTGTATGCTTGCTCGATTGTATAGGGCCGTGGTGGCGGAACAGGAGCAGTGGCAGCAGCTGAGGCTTCAGGCTGCACAATAAGTGCTTCAGGAGCAGTTGCCTCATTAGCTTCAGGTGTAGTGGCCTCATTAGCTTCAGGCACACTGGTTGGTTCAAGCTCCACATCAGCGTCAGCCATGACAGCGTCATCGGCTTCATTGTCGTTGGTGGTGGCAGCTTCAACATTTTCAACCTCCACTCGAGGAGCTAGAGGGTCAGGCACAGACACGTTCACTTCATGAACTGTTTCTTCAGGCATGGGGGGAGTTTGGACACGTTCTTCTTGACGTTCCTCATCAGCTGATGCAGCTGGATTGTCTTCAGCAGCTTGTGCTTCTGAATCAGAGACATTCACAGTTGGAGTGGCTTCAGAGAACACTTGACGTGCAGCAGGTTGACGGTGCACTTCTCCTTCTGGAACGCTCGAAAGAGGGACTTGAGGCCTTGGTCCTTTGCGAATTCTTTGTAGTACAGGCGACGCCTTTGGAGATGGAGTGGGCAGGTCCTCATCCTCTTCAACTTGGACGGATGGTGTGGTTTGTTGATGTTGGGGAGTACTGGGGGAGTCTTGTTGATGTGGGTGATCAGCCCATGATGCATCCTGAGCAATTGGCGTCAGAGGACGACCAATGCTGACGTTTACGCTGTTCGTACAAACAGGAGATGATACCACATTATATTCGATCTGAGGAACAACTTCATCATCTTCAACATTGTCATGATGACCAATGTCTTCAGCAGCGGTGGGTTCAGCTGCTGGTATATCTTTAGCTTCAGGAACCTCTGTGGAAGCAGATTCATGAACAGTCATGCGAAGTTCTTGGGATGCAGATGCAGGACGAACCACTGAGATGGGTTCAACAACAAGGGGCTCTGTGGGAGCAGCCTGACTCTTCTTGGTCTTGCGCTTCTTCTTGGAGGGAGCGGCATCAGAGGCTTCGGTGTTCTTCCTCTTTCTGGCTTCAGCCTCGGCAGCCCTCATCTTCTTTTGTTCTGAAGCGGTTGTGGTGACCTTTGGCTTCGAGCCAGTCATGCTGCTCAGGAAGATAATGCATGGGGCTTCTTGGCTTGAAGGTGCAGGCTGGTCAGCAGAAAGCTTCTTCTTTTTCTTTGCAGCCATCCTGGGGTCAATGCCAGGATGGCCAAGTGACTTGCGCTTCTCAGCCTCATTGTAGGCAAGCACACACTTATCAGCCAAACGCTTCATGCGCTCACGAGAGCCTTGAGCTTCTTGGCGCTTCTTCCGAAAAGCTTCTTTAAGCTCATGCAGCATGACTTTGAAGTTTCGGACGTCTTGAACACTTAGCTTGGCCACATGCTTCTTGAATTGGGCCTTCTCATAATCAATCTTTTTCTTGAGCTCAACGATTCACTAAGCGAGAGCCAGCTCAAAAGCAATGGCACCATTGAAGGCGACACTGAGGCCAATGGGAAGCTGTAAATCTTCAAAGCTGACCTTGGGGGTGTCGAACCACTCATCAATGAAATTGTGGATGATGGCCACATCAAAGAGAGGCAAGTTGTTGAAGATTTCTGCTTCTTCCTTGCTCTTTATCAGCTGCTCAAGAGCATCATCAGCAAGATCTTCATCACTTGACAGATCAATGGGTTCTTCACACAGAATGGCGGCAGGAGTCAAAGCTTGATCAGTATGCCTGACAAGTTGCGTTTTCTTCTCCGTCTTCTTGGAGATACGGGATTGATCTTCAGACTGCACAGTGGCTTCAGGAGGTGCAGTGGCCAGAGGCTTCGCGCGTAAAGCTTTTGGAGGTGATGATTTAGAAGCCTTTAGCTTCTTTTGCTTGTGTGGCTTCGAAGGAGGAGCTGGGGCTTCATCAGTGTCAGCATCATTATCAGAATGATCTACCTTGGCACCTTGGACCAAGATGTAAGTGATGAGGCCATCAAGGTTTGCAAAGGGGCCAATTCTGTTTTCTTCAGCTTCACGTGTGCCATCATCACGGGGAGCAGAGGGACCAGGATTGAAGTCTAATCCCCGTGACTTCTTTTTTTCCTTTGCAGAAGCCTTAGCAAACTAGAAGTTGCGTTGGAAGAGATTGTCGTCACGACACCAGAGGAATGATGATGAGTCGGCTTCTTCAGGCTGTGGTCCATGGACCATGCAAGGATAGAATTCTTGCGCAATGGCTTCAGCTTTGTTCTTGGGGGAAGGCCTCGATAGAGAATATCACCCCAAGGGCTCTTGATAGCATTTTTCTCTGCGTACTCCTGGGTGACGAACTTTTACTTGTACCACTGTTCAGCCCAATAGCGTCGAATCCATTGGATTCGAGTCTTGCGCTGATTGTAATCTTCTTCAGGATCTGTTTTATACATTTCTTTCAGATCATCAGGCAGATCCCTTGATGTTCCCCCACGATGCTTTCTGCCACCCTTCCTTGCTGATTTTTCTGCAGCCCTGAACTTCAAGCTGAATGGCTTCAATACGTTCAGAGGCTTCAGAGATTTACGCTTGCTGGTCAAGCAGGAACTGGCTTCAAGAGAATTGATATGATGCTATAGGTATTTTGCAAACGAATGCAGACTGTGAGAACCAAGGGATTCTCCCACGGACATGTACCTGTGACAACATTAGAGATGCGAGGGAAGGGGAAGAGGTCATATGCATTCTCAGAAGATTTTGAAGATAAATCAGTTTGAAGATATTGACCTCATGATGCGAAGACATTCACTTATATAGGTGAGTTGGTTCCAGATTTATACCAATCCGTGAATGAGTACAAGTGAGGAATCAAACTAGTCAGGAAATCTAAGTGAATTGACTCGGAAGTATGAGATGCAGACAGAATAGATCTAACATTGAATAGGCAAACACTACTTTTGGTAAACAGGATGAATCTTGAAGATCAAAAAGGTGGTAAAAATAGACTTATAATTACCGCACGAAGAACTGCTAGATGGGAAGAATAGGAGACCAAGCAGTTCAGCCCACCGTGCCCTAACTTGGCGACGGCGGAGACGACGATGTCCGCGGCCGGCGTGAGGACGGCGTCGGAGAAGTCGCGGCAGCTAAGCGCTTCGTTGCCGGCGTCGTCGCGAGCTAGCGGTGGCGCTAGGGTTTTGACGGAGGTGGAGAGGTGTAAGAAGGATTTCTTTACCGCAGGGGACAAGTATTTATAAGTAGGTGAGAGACACAGTGCAATTACGCTGGTGCCCCTGGCGGTTCACATCTGAGGGGTACGTGGCAAGCATGCAACATACTTAGAATTGTCCCACGCTCCCACGCCCGCCAGGGATGTCGGAGAGTTGTTCCGGCTTATCCGTATTTCAACAATAAAGATAAGTCATTTAAAACAGATTTAATGTTTGTCGTGGCCATAATATCTATTTTATGGTCCTGAACTTTGTTGTTACCTGTTTATTTTCTTGAGTTTAAACAATGCATTGATCTCTAAGCCACCAATATATCATTCTGTAAGCTGTAATCAATAGTATCCAAACGGAATGGGACCTTTCTTTGATTTGAAACCTCCAAATCAAGGGCTTTCCTTGAAACATATTCAGAGTGGTGTAAGTGATTTAGCTTTTGAACAAAAACTTTTACAAGCTTCTGGTAGTTTACATTCTCACGGAGTGCATCTTACTTCTCTCAAATGTAGTGTGATGTGTGCTGTAGAAAAGAGTGAACATTTTTTTTGCATGTGAAGAAAAGAGTGTATACATGGCAATACTGTTCGCTCTTTCCCGTCCTTGGCCTTGTTGCTTTTATTATTGTTGCTTGCTGAGTGTATAGAGATGCTGATGCTTGATTGTTTGTTCATTATGCGGACCAAAAAATTGAGATTAATTACCACGCGATGGGCAGCAGCAAGGTGCAGTGGTGGTTGTGCAGAACACGCTGCAGGGATTGGCGGCGCGACACATGGACCTGCTCGAGAGTCTGTAGCCCAAGGTCAGGAAGCGCATCGAGGCACTCAAAGAGATCCAGGTATAACTACAGGGGTTCCATTATGCGCTACTAGGAGGTTCGTGGCAGCATGGATCATTAGTTGTTCCTAAGTGTGATTTCTGTGGTTCTCTGATGCATTGAAATTAAAGGATAAGAAATAGCCCCCCTCATTTGAATGATTCATAACAAAAGAAACCGCAATTCATTTTCCTTTGCAAACACCTAGCTAGCAACTGTGGAACTTGGCTTCTGTGCATTGGTTGAATTCTACCAAATCATTGGTTGGATGATGGATGCCCTGTGGTTGATCCTTTGCCTCTTTTTCTTCCATCTGCATGTGTGATGCTATATCCATCTGTTTTTTTGAGATCTTGAGTGTATGCTATGGGAGGTATCCATCCTGTAAATCTTAGTAATACTCCATGCTATGTGCGACTGCCATTTTGAGCTTTCTATAATCAGTGAATATAGCAGTTCTCTCATAATTGCTTCGATATTGTGATGCTGCTTTGTTTTAAGTGTTGTTTAATGCTTGATGTCACATTGCACAATTACTAGTACTAGTAGATGCATAGTTATACTTATTATAGACTAATAGAAATTTCGGTGCTGCTATAGTTAGGTTTGGCTGACTGGTAACAACGGAGTAGTATTTCTACTTGTTTACAATGTTTTTAGGCCCTGGTACGAAAGCTTCCCTCGACAGCAACATAGTACCACAATATATATACACTACTAAATATAGTTTGGCATCTTGTTTTCGTCAATTGCCGTGTTCCTGCTTCCTGTTGTCAAGCCCAAACCCACTGAATTACCTATCTCCGTTCTTCTCTACATATCGAAGCTCATCAAACATGTCAGCTGTAAGCAACACACTAGCAGTAGCTTTGTTTCAGGCATGTAGCAATCACCCATTTTTTACAGAGCATATGACCAAATGCTAATTGACAATATCTAGGTGCATTCATGTTTCATTTATGCTGATTGTCTAGGGGAAGTTGTTTCTAACAAATAAGAGGGTCTTTGGTGAAATTGAATAAATAACTTCCCATGTGATTTCAGGTTGTGTTCCCCGGACCTGCTGTTGCTGCTGGTTGTGTTCCCGACAGAGTCCCCAAGCTGCTGCTGCTGGTTGTTTTCCCCGACCATGTCCCCAAGCTGCATCCTCCTGCCCCTGCCCCGTGCGTCTTCAACTTTGCTCCTGGACAGCTACTGCAGGTGAGCCAATTGCCTCCATCTGTTGCTACTACTGTTGTAGTTTGGTTGTAGATGCAACTGTTGTAGCTCGGGTGAAATCTTAGTTTGCCTGCCTTGAGATAATGAGAAGGATATAGCGCATAACATTGCTTCAGACATTTGCAATGCATCTCTTAATTTAACATACAAGGTTGGGGTAATTCTGTTGTGTTAAGCAGAAATATTGAAATACCAAGTAACTATATATCCACAACATTGTAATCTAGTACCTTTTATTCAGGGATGTTCAATATCTGCCTCTGCTTCCCAAAGCATATTGATAGTACATACATATGCAGAAGCACAAAAGCTGCTTTTGCATTATCACTATTGTTGGTTGCTGCTTTACTAATAACTAGTCAATATACTGATAAGATAGGGGTCTGATCCTAGCTATAAATGTAGGGGACAGTATGGTATGTGTTCATGTTCACGTTGTTTGTCATGTTCTTGCTAACTGCAAGGGATTGTGTATGGAAAACCAATTATCCAATCCATTTTTCACAAAAGGATTAGTCTGCTTAATTAGTCCTGATGTTTTATTTTACGGAGTAGTTGCTTATTTGGCCAGATTATCTTTCTTGCTTTTGGCATAAGAATAAGCCGATAAGAACATAATATTGATACTGTGTGTGCTATTAGTAAAATGCTCTATTTCCGTGCATCACCTTTCTTGTATGCATGGGTATCTCGTTTTAACTAACTAGAGAACAAAAATCATTGTACTATGTAAATTTGTGCTATTATTCTTAAGAAATTGCCGTTTTTTGAATGGTCTGTTCAGAATATATTGGCTCTAGTGTTTTGATTCTTCTCTTCTGACTCATGTAGCAGGGCGACGGTCGAAGGCGTGATGATAGTTCTATTGCTGTTTTGTTAGCCCAGTATAGCGAAGGTTATGGCCTAGTCGACTATATCTGTGTGACTGTGATTGTATTTGTATATGTGTTATTACATTAGTAGAGAATGTAACCGTGTCATATGAGAGGAGTCCAGTATGTAATTTGAAGCTTGTAATTACACTTGTGGAGCTTGTAATTTTTGTTGTCAATGTATCTATAACAGATTTATTCTCGCTGCTGTTATGTGAAGTATTACTTGTGTTTTCTGTCTTTTCTTATTTAAATATGGTTATTTATTCTGTCAAATTGAAATCTGAAGAAAATCATGCTGTCAAAAGTGTCCCACTTGAATAGAACCTGACAATTGGGACCCATCTAACTAGTTTACCCGGAAAAAGAAAACAAAATTTGTCGAATCAAAAAGGCCATGGCCCAAAAAATGGAAAGGCCAAATTATTGGGCTTGGCCCATGAGGCTGACCGAAATTAATAGGAAAAAATATATAAAAGACTGAATTATTGGGCTCGGCCCATATAAGCACCAAACTGGACCGGGCCGATTCTAATTTTTGACATTTTCAATTGGTCACAATTTTGCCACGTCGGATCCGACGTGGCTTGGGCAGAGAGTCAGTGACCAAAATAAAAGGTCATGGATTCAACGACCTTCTGTTTTGGTCATAAACGTCTACGACCTTCTCACAGAGAAGGTCGCTATAGTTAGTTTGCGACCGCCAGCTTTTGACCTTCTGTTTTTGTTCACAAAAAGGTCGCAAAGAAAACCATGACCTTTCAGTGACCAATAGTGGTGGTCACAAGTTGACATATTTCTTGTAGTGTCCAGGGACCCCATTCCGTGGATTCTGCGGGCACTCTTTGCCGTAGTGCCCAGCTCGCTTGCAAATGATGCAGCGGAGGGGATCACAGTAGTCCTTGCGGCGGTGGAGCTTACTGAGGCAGCGGGAACATTTCCCCTTGAATTTTCTTAAGAAGGCGTCCCGCCCCGCGGCCGCATTGAATGAGCTGTGACAGTCCGAATGTGGGAATGGGGCATGCCCCCCTCGGTCCGTCGAGCCGGAGCAGGCCCTCCCTCTCTTTCGAGAGTGGACCTCCGTCCATCCATCGCCAGTCTCTCTGGCCTGGCCTGAAGAGGAAATCGGGGCTGGAAAGGGAGGGCGAACTACCAGGGATTTAAGCCGCACTGGCCCCCCACAAGGTGATTGGCAAGGATCTGGCGGTCCGAGGGACGCGCCTACCTTGGAGAAGCCACCACGCTGCAGGATTCACGGTGTCGAGGTTGGATCTGACGCGGCGGTCGTCGAAGCAGCAGACTGCGGGGAGGAGGGCGATGAGGGGCCAGCGGATCGACGAGAGCCTCCAGCGGGCGGCGGGGGGCACCGGCCAGAGGGGGCGCGGCGGTTGGTGGAGGAGCTAGCGGCCATAATGGCCAGATCTGGTGGCCGCCGCGGCCGGAGCGGCCTGCGGCGCGAGGGGGAGGAGGGAGGGGAGCTGAGATATTAACCAGTCCCATCTCTTTCAAGTACGTGCTCAAGCACCGTCCCAGTTACAGCCAAGCAACACCATGGTTTATCTTGTGAGCCGCTGACCATAGGGTCAAACTTTACTTTTTGTGTTTCGCACTCCCTGTTGTCTTCCTGCCAAGGTCTGACCAACGGAGGAACGCGCACGCTCATGTCTAAGTAGAGGAAGAACCAGCCGCAATGCTGCGGAGAGGAAAAACACGGGTACGTCTCTGTTCTCCCAGAGTATGTGCCACCCGCCGGACAGTTGGTTGCAGCCTCTGTACCGCCGCAGAAACGCACGATGAGGACGCCACGGTGCGACGCAAGCGGTATGACGCGGTCGTCGAAGAGGCCGGCGGCGCCCGAGATGAAGGAGCCGAGCAGGGGACGGACGGGGCGAAGGACCTACTATGGCACATGGATGAAGCCGAGACTGGCTGACCGGCCGATGCGTGCATGCAGGCAAGTTGCCAATGGTTCCTAGACAAGTGATACATTCATAACTGATCAAATTAGCTACAATCCTAATTGCTTTACATAGGAACAGTACATGAAATTCATGCCTCCTCTAACGAGAGATGTATGTATTTATTTTTATCCTAAATTTGTTTATTGTTTATTGCCATTTGCTTATACTGAACTTTCTTTCTTACTTAAAGAACAAACTACTTTTCTTCTATATCTTTTTAGGCTATTACTACAATTGAATATTTATTTTTCTAGAAACACTACGGACTATTTGAACAACATAATTTTGTTGAATTTAACTTTTTATTTTCCGCAACAACGTGCGGGGTATCATCTAGTTTAAGAGATGATCTCTTAGCAACAAATCTCTCACCACATTTTTAGGAATAACTAATTACTAAAGATAAAATTAAGAGAGAACTCATTGTATACCATATTTTTCTGTCATCTTTAGATTATGTGGCTAGATTAAGATAAGACTGTCTTATCAATCATTGTACATGTCTTAACTATTTAAGATTAGTTGTATGAATCATAAAGCCTGCGCATGTCTCTGCCTGCTTTTCGTCAGATTCCAATGCGACGTTTCGCCTTTTTAGTTATTCCTTTATGTGACCAACAACTCGCCCTTTGTGCGCCTTGCGTTTCCTCGTCTCACTCATGCCGCGTGCTTCACTCCCGTCACACCTGCTTTACACAACCACATCATCACGGTGCCTGGCCAGCACTCATAGTGTTTTACTCCCTCCTGTCATTTTTACTCCGCATATAAGATTTGTATGAAGTTAAACTTTACAAAGTTTTACCATATCTATATCAAAGAACATCAATATCTACAATACTAAAGTTATATAATACAAAATTAAATTCATGACACATCCAATGATATTTTTTATTATAGATATTGATATTTTTTTTCTATAAAGTTGATCAAATTTTACGAAGTTTGACTTTAGAAAAAAAATATATGCAAAGTAAAAAGGACAAGAGGGAGTACCGTCCAGTCTGGTTATGTGGGCACAGTTACAATTGAGATGGGCATACATGTTTGGACAGGATAAATTGACCAAAATTTTATAATAAAAAAACTTGTTATTTAGTCAAAGAATTAATTGTTTACTCCAAACATTAATTTGCCAACATCACTCCCATCCTTCCCCACTTCCTGCACAGCAACACGGCACGAAGAGCTCCAATGCTACAAATATGATACCAAACTTCAAACATGTAGGGAAAAAGAAGGATTCGTCTATGGATAGTGTAAAGAGACAAGAAAAAAAATGGACGCCATTTTTAGTTAAGTTTCTCTCTTTCTTGAATTTAAATATGAAGTTATGTGGGATCATAGACATCTTTTGTCAACCTGCTAAATTTTACGAAAATATGGGATCAAGCATTGATAGCCCTGACATTGACCGAGACCACGGTTGAATTGAGGAGGATGGGCCAAGCCTTTAGAATTTCCGCATACCATTAAACATATATTAAATTACAACATGAACTCTGATGTCTACTACGCAACTTTATTCTTGTAGACTCATGTTGGGCCTCCAAGCGCAGAGTTTTATAGGACATTAGCAATTTTCCCTCAAGTTGATGACCTAAGGTTTATCAATCCGTGGGAGGTGTAGGATGAAGATAGTCTCTCTCAAGCAACCCTGCAATCAAATAGAAGAAATCTCTTGTGTCCCCAACACACCCAATACAATGGCAAATTGTATAGGTGCACTAGTTCGGCGAAGAGATGATGATAAAAGTGTAGTATGGATAGTAGATATGAGTTTTTGTAGTGCGAAAAATAAAAAACAGCAAGGTAGTAAATAGTAAAATGGAGCACAAATGGTATTGCAACGATGGAAAATGAGGCCTAGGTTGCATACTTTCACTAGTGCAATCTCTCAACAATGCTAATATAGTTGGATCATATGATTATCCCTCAAAGTGCAATAAAGAATCACTCCTGAGTTCCTATTAGCAGAGAACAAAAGATAGAAATTGTTTGTAGGGTACGAAACCACCTCAAAGCTATTCTTTCCGATCAATCTATCCTAGAGTTCGTACTAAAATAACACAAAGCTATTCTTTCCGTTCGATCTATTCAAGTGTTCATACTAAAATAACACCATATGACACACATCAACCAACACTAATGTCACCTAGATACTCCAATGTCACCACAGGTATCCGTGAGTTAATTCCACAATATGCATCAAACAACTTCATGATCATAATATTCAATCCACACAAAGAACTACAAGGGGACCCCAAAGTTTCTATCGAAGAAAAGATAATAAAAACGTGCATCAACCCCTATGCATAGATTACCCCAATGTCACCTCGGAAATCCACAAGTTGAGTGCCATAACATACATCAAGTTAATCAATATGATACCCCATTGTCACCTCAAGTATTCATATCGCAAGACATACATCATGTGTTCTCGGATCTGAACATTCAATCCGACAAGACAAAACTTCATAGGGTAAAGATTCAATTCATCACAACAAGAGTAGAGAGGGGAGAAACACCATATGAGCCATCTATGTTAACAGAGCCCATGATATCAAGATCGTGACATCTCAAGATCACGAGAGAGAGAGAGAGAGAGAGAGATTAAACACATAGCTACTGGTACAAACCCTCAGCCCCGAGGGTGGACTACTCCCTCCTCATCGTGGTGGCCGTCGGGATGATGAAGATGGCCACCGGTGATGATCTGCCCCTCCAGCAGGGTACCGTAACGGGCTCTCGATTGGTTTTCGGTGGCTACAGAGACTTGTGGCGGTGGAACTTCCGATCTAGGGTCTCCCCAAGGGTTTTTGGAATATTTGAGAATTTATAGGGCAAAGAGGGGGTGCGGGAGGCCACCGAGGTGGGCATAACCCACCGGGGCGCGCTTGGGGGCCCAGGCACGCCTGGTGGGATGTGCCCCCCTCAGGGCACCCCTCCAGGTGCTGCTCTGGCTCATTGGTAGGCTTCTGGTTCATAAAAAAATAAACAAAAACTTTTGCAGTGTTTGGAGAACTTCCATTTCTGCACAAAAAACAACACCACGGTAGTTCTGCTGAAAACAGCGTCAGTCCGGGTTAGTTCCATGCAAATCATACCAAAACAATATAAAATTACTGTAAACATGGCATGAATACTTCATAAATTATAGATACGTTGGAGACATATCAGCATCCCCAAGCTTAATTCCTACTCGTCCTTAAGTAGATAAATGATAAAAGAAATAATTTATGAAGTGTGAATGCTAGCAAAGTGCACAAATTTGATCAATGACAATTTCAATCAGTTTTCATAGCATCATAACAACAATTCTTTCTTATAAAACTTCTCACGACCAAGTAGCAACCAATTGACATGTTAAGGTTCAAACAATGAATTCTCTTGAAACTCAACAACCTATATTCTTAGTCACCAAACAATTGCAATCCAACTTATTCAACAAAGTCTAAGTAAGAGCTCCACATACTCAACCATCATATGGTCTTCTATGATTGCTAACACTCACCGCATACACATGAGAAAAACGTTTCAGCCGAACACATAGAAAGATAGGGGCTTACAATTTCGCCTCCCAACGTATTCACCTCAAGGGTGATGTCAACAATAATAACTCATGCTACCCATATCCAACTGGATATATGTGCCTAGATCTTTCCTCACCACATGATGCTTGCCAAAGGAGTAAAATAAAAAGGAAAAGAGAGAAAGACTTCGACTCTTGCATTAAAGTAAGTACATAAAATTAAAACATAGGCCCTTCGAAGAGGGAAGCAGAGTTTGCCATGCGCCTTTTTTGTATGCTCAACCCCTTAGTGCAAGAGAACATCACGTTATATTTCCCCTTATGATGGCAACCTTTATTATGCAGTCTGTTGCTTTTATTCTTTGCCTTCACAAGTTCGTACAACGCTCTGTTTTCTCTTACACTAAATAATCTAACACTTTTAGAAGCAATTTTTATTGCCTTATTGCACCGATGACAACTTACTTGAAGGATCTTGCTCAATCCATAGGTAGGTATGGTGGACTCTCAAAACAAGATTTGGGTTTAAGGTTTTTGGATGCACAAGTAGTATCTCTACTTGGTGCGCAATTTTCGGCTAGCGAAGATAGAGGGCAGGCACCACATGTTGAAGGATCTATGACAATATAACTTCTATGTGAATAGGAACAAACATAAATCATTACATTGTCTTCCTTGTCCAACGTCAACAATTTTGGCATATAATATTTTGATGGGGGCTCACAATCACAAAAGATTTCCAATGTATTTGCATGTGAAAGTTCTCTTCCTTATAGTAATCATTCAGGAATTTCTTGTATGACTAATATTGTGATTGTCAAGCTTCAAAACCTTTCACTTTCTAAACCCAATGTGAAGCCACTACTAGGCATGATATGAACATGTAATTTCAACTTCATGATATTCAATTTATTCAACAATTTACTCATAGGATATAAGTGAAGCACAAGAGTAAATTACATGCTACTCCAAAAAGATATAAGTGAAGATCAAGCGAGTAGTTAAATAAATAGGTAGCTAATTGTGGACTCTCTTTTATTTAAAACTTTAGATCTGAGTATTTTATTAAAACAGCATGCAAAACAAAACAAATGACATTCCAAGCATAGTACCACTCAAGTGAAGTAGCAAAAACTTAGGCTCAACCGATACTAACCCATGATTGTTGAAGAAGAAAGGCGGGATGCCTACTTGGGCATCCCCAAGCTTAGATGCTTGAGACTTCTTGGAATATTAACTTGGAATGCCTTGGGCATCCCCAAGCATGAGCTTTTGTGTCTCCTTAATTCCTCTCCTATCACGGTTTCCCTAAATCTCAAAAACTTCGTCCACACAAAACTCAACAAGAACTCGTGAGATAAGTTAGTATAAAGCAATACAAAATCTTATCATTCTCTACTTTAGAAAATCACTAAAATTATTATTTAACATTGCCTACTAAATGCCTCTGCATATTTAATACTCCTATCCTCAAATAGAAGCATTAAACAAGCAAACACATGCAAGCAATGCAAACATAACTACAATCTGCTAAAACAATATAGTCTGTAAAGAATGCAAGAGTATCAATAGTTCCATAACTCCAAAAGTTATGAAAATTTACCACACTGTAGAAAATTCATCAAAGCTTATTTTGCAAAAAGTTTCAACATTTCATCACAATTTGAGTTTTCTAGGGAATTTTTGCAACATCAATAAACTTTCTGTTTTGAAACAGCAAAATGTGGACTGCAAAATAAGCATGGCAAAGGCTATCATTGCCACTTTTATTGAAAAAAAGATGCAAAACATTATTCTAAATAACAGCAAGAAAATTCTAACAAAATAAAATGACGCTCCAAGTAAAAATCATATCATGTGACGAATGAAAACATAGCTCCAAGTAAGCTTACCAATAATGTTGAAGACGAAAGAGGGGATGCCTTCCCGGGATTCCCAAGCATAGTTGCTTGGATCTTCCTTGAATATTACCTTGGGGTGCCTTGGGCATCCCCAAGCTTAGGGTCTTGTCACTCCTTATTCTCCTCATATTGACATCTCACCCAAAACTTGAAAACTTCAATCACACAAAACTTGACGGAACTTTGTGAGATAGGTTAGTATGATAAAGAGAAAACCCTTTCACTTTGGTACTGTCAAAGACAAGATTCATAGTAGTTTCCACACAATGCTCACTGTATCATATCATTTCCACAATTTATATTGAGCAATATAAGCCATAGAAACTAGAAAACAAGCAAACTATGCATTGAAAACAGAATCTGTCAAAAACAGAACAGTCTGTAGTAATATGTACTCCAACCATACTTCTGCTACTCCAAAAATTCTAAAAAATTAGGAAAACGTGAGAAACTTGTTTATTAATCTTCTGCAAAAAGAATCAACTCAAAAGAACTATTCTCTTAAAATGGGAATTATTTTCCTGAGAACAAAAGTTTCTGTTTTTCAGCAAGATCAAATCAACTATCACCCAAACTATCCCAAAGGCTTTACTTGGCACTTTATTGAAACAAAAGCAATAAAACATGATTACTACAGTATCATAATCATGTTAACACACAAAAACAGTAGATAAAAGTGTTAGGTTGTATCCCAACAAGGCTTTTCTTTAATGCATTTTAGCTAGGCATGACGATTCCAATGGTGCTCACATAAAAGATAATGATTGAAACACAAAACGAGAGCATCGTGAAGCATATGACTAGCACATTTCAGTCTAACCCACTTCCTATGCATAGGGATTTTCTGATCGAACAACTTATGGGAGCAATAATCAACTAGCATAGGAAGGCAAAACAAGTATAACTTCAAAATTTCGAACACATAGAGAGGAAAAGTGATATTATTGCAATTCCTACAAGCATATATTCCTCCCTCATAATAATTTTCAGTAGCATCATGAATGAATTCAACAATATTACTATCGCATAAATCATTATTTTCATCATCTGCGACCATATAAATTTTATTACTCTCCACATAAACAAATTTCTTCTCATCAATAGTGGTGGGAGCAAACTCAACAAAATAACAATCATGAGATTGAAAATTAAAATCATGATGACTAGTTTCATGGTTATCATTATTATTTGCATTATACATGTCATCACCATAATCATCATAGATAGGAACTTTGTTATCATAGTCAATTAAAGCCTCATCCAAAATGGTGGATTCATCACTAATAAAGCCATGACCTCTCCAAATCCACTTTCAACATTGTGATAAGATTCAACACCCTCCAAAATAATGGGATCCTTCCCTAGAGTTAACACGCTTCCAAACCCACATTCATCACTGTAATCATCATAAATAGGAGGCATGCTACTATTATAAAAAATTTGCACATCAAAACTTGGGGGAATAAAAATATCATCTTCATCAAACATAGCATCCCCAACCTTATGGCTTTGCATATCATTAGCATCATGGATAATCAAAGAGTTCATACTAACAACATTGCAATCATGCTCATCATTCAAACATGCTTTGTCAAACATTTTGTAGAATTCTTCTTATATCAACTGAGCAAAATTTTCCTTTCCATCATTTTCAAGAAAAGGCATGATAAAGATAAATAATATGATGCAACCTCAATTCCACTTTTTGTAGTTATCTTTTTATAAGCAAAACTAATGATAAACCAAGAAACTAAAAGATTCGATTGCAAGATCTAAAGATATACCTTCAAGCACTCACCTCCCCGGCAACGGCGCCAGAAAAGAGCTTGATGTCTACTATGCAACTTTATTCTTGTAGACTCGTGTTGGGCCTCCAAGCGCAGAGTTTTGTAGGACAATAGCAATTTTCCCACAAGTGGATGACCTAAGGTTTATCAATCTGTGGGAGGTGTAGGATGAATATAGTCTCTCTCAAGAAACCCCGCAATCAAATACAAGAAATCTCTTGTGTCCCCAACACACCCAATACAATGGCAAATTGTATAGGTGCACTAGTTCAGCGAAGAGATGGTGATAAAAGTGTAGTATGGATAGTAGATATGAGTTTTTGTAGTGAGAACAATAAAAAATCAAGGTAGTAAATAATAAAACGGAGCACAAATGGTATTGCAATGATGGAAAAAGAGGCCTAGGGTGCATACTTTAACTAGTGCAATCTCTCAAAAATGTTAGCATAGTTGGATCATATGATTATCCCTCAAAGTGCAATAAAGAATCACTCCCCAGTTTCTATTAGCGGAGAAAAAAAGATAGAAATTGTTTGTAGGGTACGAAACCACTTCAAAGCTATTCTTTCCGATCTATCTATCCTAGAGTTTGTACTAAAATAACACAAACATATTCTTTCCGTTCGATCTATTCAAGAGTTCGTACTAAAATAACACCATATGACACACATCAACCAACTCTAATGTCACCACAATTATACGTGAGTTAATTCTACGATATGCATCAAACAACTTCATAATATTCAATCCACAAAAAGAACTACAAGGGGACCCCAAAGTTTCTATCGGAGGACAGATAATAATAAAAACATGCATCAACCCCTATGCAAAGATTACCCCAATGTCACCTCGGGAATCCGCAAGTTGAGTCCCATAAAATACATCAAGTGAATCAATATGATACCCCATTGTCACCTTAAGTATTCATATCGCAAGACATACATCATGTGTTCTCAAATCTGAGCATTTAATCCGACAAGAAAAAACTTCAAAGGGTAAAGATTCAGTTCATCACAACAAGAGTAGAGAGGGGAGAAACAACATATGATCCATATGTGCTAACAAAGCCCATGATATATCAAGATCATGACATCTCAAGATCACGAGAGAGAGAGAGAGAATAAACACATACCTACTGGTACAAACCCTCAGCCCCAAGGGTGGATGTCGGTGTCCAAACCGGCAGATCTCGGGTAGGGGGGCCTAAGCTGTATGTCTGAGGATCAATGGTAACAATGATCAAGAGGACACAATGTCTACCCAGGTTCAGGCCCTCTTAATGGAGGTAAAACCCTACTCCTGCTTGATTATATTCGATGAGTATAGGGGTTACAAGAGTTGATCTACCTCGAGATTGTAATGGCTAAACCCTAGCTTGGCTAGCCTATCAATGTTCTGATCCAGCCTTCAGTCTAAGCCCTCCGGTTTATATAGATACCAGAGGGGCATGGGGTTGTACAAAGTCGGTTTAACAAAAAGGAAATAGCTTATCTGTACTCCTAAACTTGCCATCCACGCATACGGGAGTCCTAACCTGACACGAGAGGAGGTCATCTTCCTTGTATCTTGACGGCCCATTAGTACGGCCCATATCAAATAGACCGGACGCCCGAGGACCCCCTAGTACAGGACTCCCTCAGTAGCCCATCAATCTATCCTAGAGTTCGTACTAAAATAACACAAAGCTATTCTTTCCGTTCGATCTATTCAAGTGTTCGTACTAAAATAACACCATATGACACACATCAACCAACACTAATGTCACCTAGATACTCCAATGTCACCACAGGTATCCGTGAGTTAATTCCACAATATGCATCAAACAACTTCATGATCATAATATTCAATCCACACAAAGAACTACAAGGGGACCCCAAAGTTTCTATCGAAGAAAAGATAATAAAAACGTGCATCAACCCCTATGCATAGATTACCCCAATGTCACCTCGGAAATCCACAAGTTGAGTGCCATAACATACATCAAGTTAATCAATATGATACCCCATTGTCACCTCAAGTATTCATATCGCAAGACATACATCATGTGTTCTCGGATCTGAACATTCAATCCGACAAGACAAAACTTCAAAGGGTAAAGACTCAATTCATCACAACAAGAGTAGAGAGGGGAGAAACACCATATGTGCCATCTATGTTAACAGAGCCCATGATATTAAGATCGTGACATCTCAAGATCACGAGAGAGAGAGAGAGATTAAACACATAGCTACTGGTACAAACCCTCAGCCCCGAGGGTGGACTACTCCCTCCTCATCGTGGTGGCCGTCGGGATGATGAAGATGGCCACCGGTGATGATCTGCCCCTCCAGCAGGGTACCGTAACGGGCTCTCGATTGGTTTTCGGTGGCTACAGAGACTTGTGGCGGTGGAACTTCCGATCTAGGGTCTTCCCAAGGGTTTTTGGAATATTTGAGAATTTATAGGGCAAAGAGGGGGTGCGGGAGGCCACCGAGGTGGGCATAACCCACAGGGGCGCGCTTGGGGGCCCAGGCATGCCTGGTGGGATGTGCCCCCCTCGGGGCACCCCTCCAGGTGCTGCTCTGGCTCATTGGTAGGCTTCTGGTTCATAAAAAAATCCACAAAAACTTTTGCAGTGTTTGGAGAACTTCCATTTCTGCACAAAAAACAACACCACGGTAGTTCTGCTGAAAACAGCGTCAGTCCGGGTTAGTTCCATGCAAATCATACCAAAACAATATAAAATTACTGTAAACATGGCATGAATACTTCATAAATTATAGATACGTTGGAGACATATCAGCATCCCCAAGCTTAATTCCTTCTCGTCCTTAAGTAGATAAATGATAAAAGAAATAATTTATGAAGTGTGAATGCTAGCAAAGTGCACAAATTTGATCAATGACAATTTCAATCAGTTTTCATAGCATCATAACAACAATTCTTTCTTATAAAACTTCTCACGACCAAGTAGCAACCAATTGACATGTTAAGGTTCAAACAATGAATTCTCTTGAAACTCAACAACCTATATTCTTAGTCACCAAACAATTGCAATCCAACTTATTCAACAAAGTCTAAGTAAGAGCTCCACATACTCAACCATCATATGGTCTTCTATGATTGCTAACACTCACCGCATACACATGAGAAAAACGTTTCAACCGAACACATAGAAAGATAGGGGCTTACAATTTCGCCTCCCAACGTATTCACCTCAAGGGTGATGTCAACAATAATAACTCATGCTACCCATATCCAACTGGATATATGTGCCTAGATCTTTCCTCACCACATGATGCTTTCCAAAGGAGTAAAATAAAAAGGAAAAGAGAGAAAGACTTCGACTCTTGCATTAAAGTAAGTACATAAAATTAAAACATAGGCCCTTCGAAGAGGGAAGCAGAGTTTGCCATGCGCCTTTTTTGTATGCTCAACCCCTTAGTGCAAGAGAACATCACGTTATATGTCCCCTTATGATCGCAACCTTTATTATGCAGTCTGTTGCTTTTATTCTTTGCCTTCACAAGTTCGTACAACGCTCTGTTTTCTCTTACACTAAATGATCTAACACTTTTAGAAGCAATTTTTATTGCCTTATTGCACCGATGACAACTTACTTGAAGGATCTTGCTCAATCCATAGGTAGGTATGGTGGACTCTCAAAACAAGATTTGGGTTTAAGGTTTTTGGATGCACAAGTAGTATCTCTACTTGGTGCGCAATTTTCGGCTAGCAAAGATAGAGGGCAGGCACCACATGTTGAAGGATCTATGACAATATAACTTCTATGTGAATATGAACAAACATAAATCATTACGTTGTCTTCCTTGTCCAACGTCAACAATTTTGGCATATAGTATTTTGATGGGGGCTCACAATCACAAAAGATTTCCAATGTATTTGCATGTGAAAGTTCTCTTCCTTATAGTAATCATTCAGGAATTTCTTGTATGACTAATATTGTGATTGTCAAGCTTCAAAACCTTTCACTTTCTAAACCCAATGTGAAGCCACTACTAGGCATGATATGAACATGTAATTTCAACTTCATGATATTCAATTTATTCAACAATTTACTCATAGGATATAAGTGAAGCACAAGAGTAAATTACATGCTACTCCAAAAAGATATAAGTGAAGATCAAGCGAGTAGTTAAATAAATAGGTAGCTAATTGTGGACTCTCTTTTATTTAAAACTTTAGATCTGAGTATTTTATTAAAACAGCATGCAAAACAAAACAAATGACATTCCAAGCATAGTACCACTCAAGTGAAGTAGCAAAAACTTAGGCTCAACCGATACTAACCCATGATTGTTGAAGAAGAAAGGCGGGATGCCTACTTGGGCATCCCCAAGCTTAGATGCTTGAGACTTCTTGGAATATTAACTTGGAATGCCTTGGGCATCCCCAAGCATGAGCTTCTGTGTCTCCTTAATTCCTCTCCTATCACGGTTTCCCTAAATCTCAAAAACTTCGTCCACACAAAACTCAACAAGAACTCGTCAGATAAGTTAGTATAAAGCAATACAAAATCTTATCATTCTCTACTTTAGAAAATCACTAAAATTATTATTTAACATTGCCTACTAAATGCCTCTGCATATTTAATACTCCTATCCTCAAATAGAAGCATTAAACAAGCAAACACATGCAAGCAATGCAAACATAACTGCAATCTGCTAAAACAATATAGTCTGTAAAGAATGCAAGAGTATCAATAGTTCCATAACTCCAAAAGTTATGAAAATTTACCACACTGTAGAAAATTCATCAAAGCTTATTTTGAAAAAAGTTTCAACATTTCATCACATTTTGAGTTTTCTAGGGAATTTTTGCAACATCGATAAACTTTCTGTTTTGAAACAGCAAAATGTAGACTGCAAAATAAGCATGGCAAAGGCTATCATTGCCACTTTTATTGAAAAAAAGATGCAAAACATTATTCTAAATAACAGAAAGAAAATTCTAACAAAATAAAATGACGCTCCAAGTAAAAATCATATCATGTGATGAATGAAAACATAGCTCCAAGTAAGCTTACCAATAATGTTGAAGACGAAAGAGGGGATGCCTTCCCGGGATTCCCAAGCTTAGTTGCTTGGATCTTCCTTGAATATTACCTTGGGGTGCCTTGGGCATCCCCAAGCTTAGGGTCTTGTCACTCCTTATTCTCCTCATATTGACATCTCACCCAAAACTTGAAAACTTCAATCACACAAAACTTGACGGAACTTTGTGAGATAGGTTAGTATGATAAGGAGCAAACCCTTTCACTTTGGTACTGTTAAAGACAAGATTCATAGTAGTTTCCACACAATGCTCACTGTATCATATCATTTTCACAATTTATATTGAGCAATATAAGCCATAGAAACTAGAAAACAAGCAAACTATGCATTGAAAACAGAATCTGTCAAAAACAGAACAGTCTGTAGTAATATGTACTCCAACCATACTTCTGCTACTCCAAAAATTCTAAAAAATTAGGAAAACGTGAGAAACTTGTTTATTAATCTTCTACAAAAAGAATCAACTCAAAAGAACTATTCTCTTAAAATGGGAATTATTTTCCTGAGAACAAAAGTTTCTGTTTTTCAGCAAGATCAAATCAACTATCACCCAAACTATCCCAAAGGCTTTACTTGGCACTTTATTGAAACAAAAGCAATAAAGCATGATTACTACAGTATCATAATCATGTTGACACACAAAAACAGTAGATAAAAGTGTTAGGTTGTATCCCAACAAGGCTTTTCTTTAATGCATTTTAGCTAGGCATGACGATTCCAATGGTGCTCACATAAAAGATAATGATTGAAACACAAAACGAGAGCATCGTGAAGCATATGACTAGCACATTTCAGTCTAACCCACTTCCTATGCATAGGGATTTTCTGATCGAACAACTTATGGGAGCAATAATCAACTAGCATAGGAAGGCAAAACAAGTATAACTTCAAAATTTCGAACACATAGAGAGGAAAAGTGATATTATTGCAATTCCTACAAGCATATATTCCTCCCTCATAATAATTTTCAGTAGCATCATGAATGAATTCAACAATATTACTATCGCATAAATCATTATTTTCATCATCTGCAAGCATATAAATTTTATTACTCTCCACATAAACAAATTTCTTCTCATCAATAGTGGTGGGAGCAAACTCAACAAAATAACAATCATGAGATTGAAAATTAAAATCATGATGACTAGTTTCATGGTTATCATTATTATTTGCATTATACATGTCATCACTATAATCATCATAGATAGGAACTTTGTTATCATAGTCAATTAAAGCCTCATCCAAAATGGTGGATTCATCACTAATAAAGCCATGACCTCTCCAAATCCACTTTCAACATTGTGATAAGATTCAACACCCTCCAAAATAATGGGATCCTTACCTAGAGTTAACACGCTTCCAAACCCACATTCATCAGTGTAATCATCATAAATAGGAGGCATGCTACTATTATAAAAAATTTGCACATCAAAACTTGGGGGAATAAAAATATCATCTTCATCAAACATAGCATCCCCAACCTTATGGCTTTGCATATCATTAGCATCATGGATAATCAAAGAGTTCATACTAACAACATTGCAATCATGCTCATCATTCAAACATGCTTTGTCAAACATTTTGTAGAATTCTTCTTCTATCAACTAAGCAAAATTTTCCTTTCCATCATTTTCAAGAAAAGGCATGATAAAGATAAATAATATGATGCAACCTCA
The DNA here is from genome assembly GCF_018294505.1 of Triticum aestivum. Classification (NCBI taxonomy): domain Eukaryota; kingdom Viridiplantae; phylum Streptophyta; class Magnoliopsida; order Poales; family Poaceae; genus Triticum; species Triticum aestivum. The sequence continues at coordinate 647,341,693 of NC_057801.1, forward strand.
ATTCCACTTTTTGTAGTTATCTTTTTATAAGCAAAACTAATGATAAACCAAGAAACTAAAAGATTCGATTGCAAGATCTAAAGATATACCTTCAAGCACTCACCTCCCCGGCAACGGCGCCAGAAAAGAGCTTGATGTCTACTACGCAACTTTATTCTTGTAGACTCGTGTTGGGCCTCCAAGCGCATAGTTTTGTAGGACAGTAGCAATTTGCCCACAAGTGGATGACCTAAGGTTTATCAATCTGTGGGAGGTGTAGGATGAATATAGTCTCTCTCAAGAAACCCCGCAATCAAATACAAGAAATCTCTTGTGTCCCCAACACACCCAATACAATGGCAAATTGTATAGGTGCACTAGTTCAGCGAAGAGATGGTGATAAAAGTGTAGTATGGATAGTAGATATGAGTTTTTGTAGTGAAAACAATAAAAAAGCAAGGTAGTAAATAATAAAATGGAGCACAAATGGTATTGAAATGATGGAAAAAGAGGCCTAGGGTGCATACTTTAACTAGTGCAATCTCTCAAAAATGTTAGCATAGTTGGATCATATGATTATCCCTCAAAGTGCAATAAAGAATCACTCCCCAGTTTCTATTAGCGGAGAAAAAAAGAGAGAAATTGTTTGTAGGGTACGAAACCACTTCAAAGTTATTCTTTCCGATCTATCTATCCTAGAGTTTGTACTAAAATAACACAAACATATTCTTTCCGTTCGATCTATTCAAGACTTCGTACTAAAATAACACCATATGACACACATCAACCAACTCTAATGTCACCTAGATACTCCAATGTCACCACAATTATACGTGAGTTAATTCTACGATATGCATCAAACAACTTCATAATATTCAATCCACAAAAAGAACTACAAGGGGACCCCAAAGTTTCTATCGGAGGACAGATAATAATAAAAACATGCATCAACCCCTATGCAAAGATTACCCCAATGTCACCTCGGGAATCCGCAAGTTGAGTCCCATAAAATACATCAAGTGAATCAATATGATACCCCATTGTCACCTTAAGTATTCATATCGCAAGGCATACATCATGTGTTCTCAAATCTGAACATTTAATCCGACAAGAAAAAACTTCAAAGGGTAAAGATTCAGTTCATCACAACAAGAGTAGAGAGGGGAGAAACAACATATGATCCATATGTGCTAACAAAGCCCATGATATATCAAGATCATGACATCTCAAGATCACGAGAGAGAGAGAGAGAATAAACACATACCTACTGGTACAAACCCTCAGCCCCAAGGGTGGATGTCGGTGTCCAAACCGGCAGATCTCGGGTAGGGGGGCCTAAGCTATATGTCTGAGGATCAATGGTAACAATGATCAAGAGGACACAATGTCTACCCAGGTTCAGGCCCTCTTAATGGAGGTAAAACCCTACTCCTGCTTGATTATATTCGATGAGTATAGGGGTTACAAGAGTTGATCTACCTCGAGATTGTAATGGCTAAACCCTAGCTTGGCTAGCCTATCAATGTTCTGATCCAGCCTTCAGTCTAAGCCCTCCGGTTTATATAGATACCAGAGGGGCATGGGGTTGTACAAAGTCGGTTTAACAAAAAGGAAATAGCTTATCTGTACTCCTAAACTTGCCGTCCACGCATACGGGAGTCCTAACCTGACACGAGAGGAGGTCATCTTCCTTTTATCTTGACGGCCCATTAGTACGGCCCATATCAAATAGACCGGACGCCCGAGGACCCCCTAGTACAGGACTCCCTCAGTATCCCATGAACCAGTCTTCAATGACGACGTGTTCGGCGTGCAGATTGTCTTCGGCATTGTGAGGCGGGTTCCCCGAACAATGTACATCAGCTTTCCTCCATAAAATAATTGTATTCGGCCTTGCATAATTAACATAAACCATAGCCGCGAAGGCAGGATATATAAAAAACAGGAGCAGTGTCTTTACTGACAACTTTTTCCGGCGAAGTGTCAGACTTGACCCTTCAGTGTTTTGAACTGTTTTCATACCCCGTGTTCTGTGTTTCTAGGCCGAGCCCCCTCGGCCCATCTTGTCCAAACAAAGATCGTGCCCACTCATTACAGGATTGCTCATCCATAAGATTTGGGTAATTCAACCGTTTACGACGCATGCTTACGTTGGGAACAGGCGAGTTTCAAGGCATAAGTGGGGGACGGTTGGCATTTTTACCGCCTATAAGAGGGAAATAGATTCCTCCTCTCTTCCCACATATTCTTCCAGCCTCAGCCTTCCAATCTCCCAAGCTCTCAGCGCCTGAAAAAAAACTTCCTTCTTCCCCACCGCCTCCAACCTCTCCGTCCATGGTCGGATCTGGTTCCAAGGGCAAGTGTGAGGCCTCCTTCGTTATGAACAAGGAGGTGGAGAATCTCCAGAGCGCAGAGTAACTAGCCGTAGACATCTCGCATAGGCTCCCCACCAAAGGTCAAATCATCCCCACTCCGGAGTCTGGCGAAAGGGTCATTTTCCTCCCCCATTTCTGTGAGGGCTAGTTTTCCACTCCATCCCTTCGTTTGGGGACTCATGTTCTATTACGGGCTAGATTTCCATGATCTAGCCCCGAACGCTTTCCTCCACATCTCGAAGTTTATCGTCGTGTGCGAGGCTTTACTCTGCACCCCCCCACACACACTTTGGCCTATGGCTGAAAATCTTTAATGTGAAGCCAAAGGTGCTCGACGGGCAACATGCAGACTACGGCGGGGCCATGATAAGCAAGCTGCCCAACACCACATGCCCCAAGGGGGCCTTCGTTAAGACCATCAAGGTCTGGCAACAAGAGTGGTTTTACATCACCGAGCCGCGCCGCACCATCTGGGCAGCGATTCTGGAGTTCAGATCCAGACCCCCCACGAGGCTCACTTCGTGGAATGCCAAAGGTCTCGACTAGGGGTCCCAGACAGAGGTGCGGACGCTGCAAACGCACATCACGAACATGATGGGCAAGAATGTCGGTCTCACCAATGTGGTGCAGATCAGGCTCTTCCGCCGCATCCTCCCCTAGCAACGCCGGACCTACCCCATGTGGGAGTTCAATATGGGAGAGCCCAGGACCCTGCAGGACTTCCTCGGCATGACGCATGCAGGAATATGGAAGCTGCTGTTCAAGGCTCAAAAGGGGTTGGCTCTTGATGACGGTATGAAAGGTTAAACCCATGTATGGACAGTAGCCCCTGAGACTCTGTCCGGATTAGAACAATCCGGACAGAGAGTCCCACTTTAAATTATTAACATACTATGTTGATGTGTGAGACAGACGTCCATGTTGGCGGCTACTGCCCAAGCCGCGGAGGTTTTCGAGCTCAATCGGGAACTTCGACTAGTCGATGAGGAGCTCGACCGTGTCAACAAGCGGTTTGACAAAACGCAAGGTATGCGGCACTATTACATACCCGAAGTGATATGTGTGCTAATTCTTTAAACTTACTAAGTTTTATGACCATACTCATAGTTGGTGCAGCCGAGGTTGAGTCCCTCAAGAGCGCGCTTGCCCAAGCCAAAAAAGAGGCGGAGGTGAGCAGGGCGGCCGCTGACAAAGCGGCGAAGGAGTTGGAGGTGGAGCGAACTGCCCGCCAACAACATGAGGCGCGGGTGGGCGAGGTAGAACAAGAGCTCAAGGACGCCATTACCAAGTGCGAGTCCTTGGAGCAGAAGAGTTTGGAACGAGCCTCCAAACTCACCAAAGCTCTCGAGAGTGTGAATGAGGCCCGGTGTTGAAGCCCAGTGCGCTCGCCAGGAGATCCAGGAGGCAAGGCAGATAGCGGCTGGTAAGGCCTTTCTTCTGCAGAGTAAATTTACAAGTAAGAGATACATCTTGTAGACCCGAGTTTGGAGTTCTCCAAACATGTTTGCGGATCTGTCGAGGAGTGTTGCTAACTCCACAGAGTTCTTCCGAGTTGAAGAGGGGTGCTCGACGGAGAAGCTGTTCTGGTTGCAATACCTTGCGCCAGAGCATCCAGCGCCCCTCAACGATCAGCTGACACAGTTGACCAAGCTGCGCAGGGTGGCCGGACTGGCCATGAAGAATGTAATAGTCCGTCTTTGGCCAGCTGAGCCCATACCCAGCATGTACTTCGGACTCGTGAAGCGGCTGGTTTGATGCGCGTCCTCGGATCGATGCCATAAAGCGGTCGTCCTGCATAGAAGGTGCCCGGATGGCCTTCGCCTGAGTAAAGGTGCAATGGGCGAAGATGAAGGCCACCAAAATTGCCAGCGTGGGGCCGCCTGAAGGCAAGGATCACCGAAGGACGGAGAAGTACTTCAGCGAGGTCCTCGAGGAAGCCCACATTGTAGAGGGTCAATGCTCGAAGGATATCATATTTGAGTAGTGGAGCCTGGTTTGTAAGAACCATGTAAGGAACTCATAATGTGAAATATTTATGCGTGCACTTTATAATTTTGTTATTTTATCCTCCTGTTTGGCCGTTTATTTTATAAGTCTGAAAGTTTACTAGTCGTCGGCTTCTGTCCCCATGTAAATATTATTTGGGTGTTCGGGAACGCATGTTCGCACTTTATCCAATGTCTTGGTCCTATATAGGAGGCACCTTGCGAGATGAACTAGGCAATTAGACTATGCGGCTTTATTACTTTCACATAGTCATAAGAGTCCATTGGTGGGGCTAAGTACTAGCCCTTGTTGCATGGGCAGAAATCTGGATTACGGTGCCTTTGCAACACGGCTAGTCGAATCCCAGCCCCTCGTATAACACAGCATAAATCATGAACGATTTGTAGTATAACACTAAGTTGCCGGATCACTGGCTCGCTCTCGCATATCATGACAGTCAGTTTTCGGCTTTCTCTACTGAGGTACTTAATCGGACGAACTAGAAATGCAATCGCAGTAGTTCTCCCTTTGCTACCTTAGCGAACTTGCGGAACGTAAGGTGGCAAGCACAGGAGTTGGGCAACCCAATTATAGACCAAAGACATGATTCAGAGCCAATGCATATAGTGCAATATCCGGGACGCCAAAGAGTTCCCTATAGGTGTGTGGACTTAAAAGTTCACGGGGCCGAATGAAGCCCCTAGCATGAAGGTGAACTTCAATCAAAAGCAAGGAGGGAATATGGATGATAAGACAAGATAATAACCCAAAAAAGGTGGTGATCATCTGCTTCCTTTATATCCTTATCAGCAGGTCGATGCGTGTTTCGACAGATAATGCCATAAATACAAAGCATGTTACATGCCTAAAAGTTTACATAAGGGAAAGTCTAACATAGGTCCTAAAAGTAATGGTTTGACGATTCCAGTGATGCCCTGCTGCACGTCTGCACCATTTCTCCTTAGTGACGAATCCTTTGACAGGGGTATTTGATGGTTGCCTATAAAGGAGGGGAAAACCAGCCTTGAAAGGGTCCCTGATGCAACCATACAGCGGATAGAGCTCTTAATGAACCTGTGATGAAAAAATGTATAATGTCCGAATAGGGTCAAACCGTACTATGGACTATTTCCGCAGTGTGCCTCTGGCGTTGCCCAAGGTATTTTAAGTGCGTAGTTATGTACGTGTGGTACATAAGCCACAACCGTATAGGGCAGTCGGCGGAGGCCGAACTGCTAATCGAGGTCCAGATCCACCGATTCATCGCGGTGCGGTGCGGTGCGGACCGGACTCGTTTAGAGATGTCATTGGCTTTAATGTCTGACGAATTATTCGGCTTGATAAGGCCACCATATACCTCGGCTACAAGCGCCGCAGTGTGCCCTTCAGTATGAAGGGAGCGCTCCATGTTTCCATTGACTGTGATAACGCCATGGGGTCCAGGTGTTGGGGAACATAGCATGCAATTTCAAAATAATTCCTACACTCACGCAAGATCTATCTAGGAGATGCATAGCAACGAGAAGGGGAGAGTGTGTCCATGTACCCTCGTAGACTGAAAGTGGAAGCGTTAGGTTAACGCAGTTGATGTAGTCGAACGTCTTCACAATCCAACCCATCCAAGTACCGAACGTATGGCACCTCCGTGTTCCGCACACGTTCAGCTCAATGACGTCCCTCAAACTCTTGATCCAGTAGAGGGCCGAGGGAGAGTTCCATCAGCACAACAACGTGATAATGGTGTTGGTGATGTGATCCGTGTAGGGCTTCCCCTAAGCACTATGATGCTATGACAGGAGGAGTAAACTGTGGAGGGGGGCACCGCACATGGCTCAGAGAACAATTGATGTGCCTGCCCCCTGCCCACGTATATAAAGGAGGGGGGAGAGAGGCCGGCGGCCAGGAGGGGCGCGCCATGGGGGAGTCCTACTTGGACTCCTAGCCCAAGTAGGATTCCCCCCCCCTTTCCTTTCTTCACCGGAGGGAATAGGAATGAGAGGGAGAGGGAAAGGAAAGGGGGCGCCGCCTCCTCTTCCTTGTCCTATTCAAACTCCCTAGGAGGGGGGCGCGGCCACCCCCACAAGCTTCCCTCTCTCTCCCTTAGGCCCATGTTGGCCCAAAACTTCCCCGGGGGGTTCCGGTACCCCCTCGGTAATCCAGAAAAATATCTGAGTCACTCGAAACCATTCCAATGTCCAAATATAAGCTTCCAATATATGAATCTTTACCTCTCGACCATTTTCAGACTCCTCGTCATGTATGTGATCTCCTCTAGGACTCCGAACAAAGTAAGTTCACCAAAACACATAACTCATAATACAAATCATCATCGAGCATTAAGCGTGTGGACCCTGCGGGTTCGAGAACTATGTATACATGACCGAGACACATCTCCGGTCAATAACCAATAGCGGAACCTAGATGTTCATATTGGCTCCAACATAGTCTACGAAGATCTTTATTGGTCAAGCCGCATAACAACATACGTCATTCCCTTTGTCATCGGTATGTTACTTGCCCGAGACAGTGGCGGATCTAGGATTTTAAGACAGGGTGGTCCATGTAAAAAAATTGACAAAAAATATGATAGCCTTCTTCGCGTAGCATGTATCAGTAAAAGAGAAGCAAATGTCTCCGGTCCTCTTCATTCTTCAATAATTCTACAACTATAATTTACATTCTTTCAAATTTTAATCATAACACCATAGCATATGAATTGACATTCTTTCTCAAAGTAAGCTATTTGCCACAAACCCAGAGAAGCTAGGATGTGTCATGCTAGACAAAACTACTCTATAACAAGTCTTCCCTAGACTTTATATCATGATATCATGCACCTCAAAACTATTCTAGCACATAATATCAACTTGAAAGTGTATTGCTGCAGCCTGGAGATAAATATTAACCCTCGAGTTAGGCCTATTTGATTCAGTTGCAGACTACTTTCAGATAATTGCCTTTGAGTGACACCGAAAAACAGAACTAGATAAACTATTGTGCTTAAGTCAGATCCAGAAAACCATATGGCCATCCATCCATCGATTTCCTCCAGATATGACTAATAATACTAGTATATCTCTAGAAGCGTAGATAGGCAAATCCTTGATACGTCCATTTTGCATCATGATTTTATATCAATATTTATTGCATTATTGGTTGTCATTACACATTATATGTCAATACTTATGGCTATTCTCTCTTATTTTACAAGGTTTACCATGAAGAGGGGGAATGCCGGCAGCTAGAATTCTTGCTGGAAAAGGAGCAAACGTTGGAAACCTATTCTTCACAACTCCAAAAGTCCTGAAACTCCACGAAACAACCTTTTGGATTTATTAAGAATTTATGAGCGAAAGAAATAGGCCAAGGGGCCCACACCCTATCCAGGAGACAGGGGGCGGCCCCCCTGTAGGGCGCGACCCCCTATCTCCTAGGCCCCTGGTGGGCCTCCGGCGTCCATCTTCTGCTATATCATCACCTTTACCCTGGAAAAAAATGTGGGCAAGCTTACGGGACGAAACTCCGCCGCCACGAGGCGGAACCTTGGCGGAATCAATCTAGGTCTCTGGCGGAGCTGTTCTGCCGGGGACACTTCCCTCCGGGAGGGAGAAATCATCACCAACGTCATCACCAGTGATCCTCTCATCGGGAGGGGGTCAATCTCCATCAACATCTTCACCAGCACCATCTCCTCTCAAAACCCTAGTTCATCTCTTGTATCCAATCTTGTATCAAAACCACAAATTGGTACATGTGGGTTGCTAGTAGTGTTGATTACTCCTTGTAGTTGATGCTAATTTGTTTACTTGGTGGAAGATCATATGTTCAGATCCTTTATGCATATTATTACTCCTCTGATTATGAACATGAATATGCTTTGTGAGTAGTTATGTTTGTTCCTGAGGACATGGGTGAAGTCTTGCTATTAGTAGTCATGTGAATTTGGTATTCGTTCGATATTTTGATGAGATGTATGTTGTCTTTCCTCTAGTGGTGTTATGTGATCGTCGACTACATGACACTTCACCATTATTTGGGCCTAGAGGAAGGCATATGGAAGTAATAAGTAGATGATGGGTAGCTAGAGTAACAGAAGCTTAAACCCTAGTTTATGCGTTGCTTCGTTAGGGGTTGATATGGACCCATAGGTTTAATGTTGTGGTTAGATTTACCTTAATACTCCTTTTTGAAGTTGCGGATGCTTGCAATAGGGGTTAATCATATGTGGGATGCTTGTCCAAGTTAGGGCAGTACCCAAGTGCTGGTCCACCCACATATCAAATTATCAAAGTACCGAACGCGAATCTTATGAACATGCTGAAAACTAGCTTGACGATAATTCCCAATGTGTCCTCGGGAGCTCCTTCCTCATTATTAGAATTTGTCCAGGCTTATCCTCTGCTACATAAAGGATTGGGCCACCTTGTTGCACTTTATTTACTTTATTTAGTTTTTGCTCGTTACTATTTATCTTATCACAAAACTATCTATCACCTACTATTTCAGTGCTTGCAGAGAAAACCTTACTGAAAACCGCTTATCATTTCCTTCTGCTCCTCATAGAGTTCAACACTCTTACTTATCGAAAGGACTACGATAGATCCCCTACACTTGTGGGTCATCAAGACTCTTTTCTGGTGCCATTGCCGGGGAGTCTAGCGCTTTTGGTGAGTGGAACTTGGTAAGGAAACATTTATATAGTGTGCTGAAATTTTCTGTTACTTGTCACTATGGAAACTAATCCTTTGAGGGGCTTGTTTGGGGTATCTTCACCACAACCAGAAGAGCAAAGATATGCTCCTCAACCTACTAAAACTTATGAAAATATTCACTTTGAGATTCCTTTGGGTATGATAGAAAAACTGCTAGCTAATCCTTTTGCAGGAGACGGAACATTGCATCCCGACTTACACCTTATCTTTGTGGATGAAGTTTGTGGATTATTTAAGCTTGCAGGTATCCCCGATGATGTTGTCAAAAGTAAGGTCTTACCTTTATCTTTTAAGGGAGATGCAATGACATGGTATAGGCTATGTGATAATACGAGATTTTGGAATTATAAGCGACTGAAGTTGGAATTTCACCAGAAGTTCTATCCTATGCATCTTGTTCATCGTGATCGTAATTACATATATAATTTCTGGCCTCGCGAAGGAGAAAGCATCGCTCAAGCTTGTGGGAGGCTTAAGTCAATGTTATATTCATGCCCCAGTCATAAGCTCTCTCGGGAAATGATTATTCAGAATTTTTATGCTCGACTTTCTCTTGATAATCGCAACCTGCTCGATACTTCCGGTGCTGGTTCCTATATGCTGAAGACTATTGATTTCAAATGGGACTTATTGGAAAGAATCAAATGCAACTCTGAAGATTGGGGTTCCGACGATGGTAAGGAGTCAGGTATGACACCTAAGTTCGATTGTGTTAAATCTTTTATGGATACCGATGCTTTCCGTGGATTTAGCTCTAAGTATGGACTTGACTCTGAGATAGTAGCTACTTTTTGTGAAACTTTTGCTACTCACTTTGATCTCCCTAAAGAGAAGTGGTTTAAATATAATCCTCCTGTTGAAGTGAAAGTAGTTGCACCTAATACAGTCGAAGAAAAGACTATTACATATAGTGATCCTATTAATCCTATTGCTTATGTTGAAAACCCTCCTTTTCCTGTTAGGATAAAAGATCATGTTAAAGCTTCGACTGTTGTTCGTAAGAGTAATACTAGGACTTATACACCTCCTGAGCAAATTAATGTTGAACCTGGTATTGCTATGATTAAAGATCTCTTGGATGAGGACTTGGATGGGCATGTTATCTCTTTCTTGGGTGAAACTGCTAATATTGCTAGACCCGATACTAAGACACGTAGACCTGTTGTAGGCACGCCTGTTATTTCTGTTAAAATAGGAGATCATTGTTATCATGGCTTATGTGATATGGGTGCTGGTGCTAATGCGATACCTTATGATCTTTATAAAGAAATTATGCACGATATTGCACCTGTTGATTTAGAAGACATTGATGTTAATATTAAGCTTGCTAATAGGGACACCATTAAATGTATTGGGATTGTTAGAGATGTTGAAGTCTTGTGTGGGAATATTAATTACCCTGCTGATTTTCTCGTTCTTGGTTCCCCGCAAGATGATTTTTGTCCCATTATTTTTGGTAGACCCTTCTTGAATACTGCTAGTGCTAAGATTAATTGTGAAAAGAATATTGTCACTGTTGGCATAGATGGTATGTCTCATGAGTTTAATTTCGCTAAGTTTAGTAGACAACCTCGTGAAAGGTAACCACCTAGTAAGGATGAAATTATTGGTCTTGCTTCCATTGATGTTCCTCCAACTGATTCGTTAGAACAATATTTGTTAGACCATGAAAACGATATGTTTATGAAGGAAAGAGAAGAAATAGATGAAGTGTTCCTTAAACAAGAACCTGTGCTAAAACATAACCTTCTCGTTGAAATTCTTGGGGAGCCCCCTCCACCCAAGGGTGATCCCGTGGTCGAACTCAAACCCTTACCTGATAATCTCAAGTATGCTTATCTTGATGAAAAAGAAATATATCATGTTATTATTAGTGTTAACCTTTCAGAGAAAGAAGAAGAAAGATTATTGAAAACTCTGAAGAAGCACCGAGCTACTATTGGATATACTCTGGACGATCTTAAGGGCATTAGTCGCACATTATGTCAACACAAAATTTCAGTGGAGAAAGATGCCAAACCAGTTAGAGATCCTCAAAGACGATTAAAACCCAAAATGAAGGAAGTGGTGAGAAAGGAGATTCTAAAACTCCTTGAGGCAGGTATTATTTATCCCGTTGCTGATAGTGAATGAGTAAGCCCTGTCCATTGTGTCCCTAAAAAGGGAGGTATTACCGTTGTTCCTAATGATAAAGATGAACTGATCCCGCAAAGAATTATTACAGGCTATAGGATGGTAATTGATTTCCGCAAGTTAAATAAAGCTACTAAGAAAGATCATTACCCTTTACCTTTTATTGATCAAATGCTAGAAAGGCTATCCAAACACACACATTTTTGCTTTCTAGATGGTTATTATGGCTTCTCTCAAATACCTGTGTCCGCGAAGGATCAATCTAAAACTACTTTTACTTGCGCTTTTGGTACTTTTGCTTATAGACGTATGCCTTTTGGTTTATGTAATGCACCTGCGACCTTTCAAAGATGCATGATGGCTATATTTTCTGATTTTTGGGAAAAGATTTGTGAGGTATTCATGTATGACTTCTCCATCTATGGATGCTCTTTTGATGATTGTTTGAGCAACCTTGATCAAGTTTTGCGGAGATGCGAAGACACTAGTCTCGTCCTGAATTGGCAAAAGTGTCACTTTATGGTTAATGAAGGCATTGTCTTGGGGCACAAGATCTCCGAGAGAGGTATTGAAGTTCATAAAGCCAAAGTTGATGCCATTGAAAATATGCCATGTCCCAAGGACATAAAAGGTATAAGAAGTTTCCTTGGTCATGTTGTCGGTGTACTAGAATAGGGGTACCCTAGTACCCCGAACTTGTGCACGGGCAGTTGTAGCACCCCGCGGCAAGGCTTGCCGGGCGACCGCCAAGGTCCTCCGTGGCTCCCTTGGAGCCATTCAAGAACAAAGTATTCAAGCCAAGGAGACGAGGCCCCGGCAAGAGGAGCTTGTCGGGAAGGCCAACCAAGGCATCCTAAGGAACTTGCCGCGATGCGCCACGCTTCCCGGAAAGGCAACAAGGCCCCGGCAAGAGGAGCTTGCCGGGAAGACCGACCAGGGCATCTTGAGGCCTGGTGGGCGACAAGCTTCCAGGCGCGACAAGACGACGGCCGCGGCAAGGCGCTTGCCGCGGCAGGCGGCCACTCTGTACCCACGCTCCAGCACATCCACCAACGTGTCTCTCTGGGGGCCTTCCCAGGCGCGCGTGGCGGGAGGCTGTGCAGCCAGCGGAGCGCGGTGGCATGCGAAGCTGACAAGACTGCCATCGTGGCGAGCGGTGGCGTCCCTGACGGTACCTTTCTGCACTGTTTGGGCGACACAGACGGGCATTTAATTCCCTTGTCCCCTGCCGTCAGGGTTAGGTAGGATACACTGTACAGGTAGCTGTACCAACCACCTCTCTTTTTATGCTTTTACCCTTCTCTGCGTTGCCACCTGTCGGTGACCCCTTGAGCGTATAAAAGGAGGCCCATGCGCAACGAAAGGGGAGGTCGACTCATTCGGAAGCCAGAAAAACACTTAGCTCTCTCGAACAAGAACACAATACAATCAGACAAGCAGCAGTAGGAGTGTTATCTCTCCGGAGAGCTCCGAAGCTGGGTAAACTGCTCGTGTGCTCCGCCTCGATCCGCTCTTCGTGCAGTCTCCGCCCCCCGCCGAACCAAAAGGGGCCACGGTCCGCCGGCCCCATAGGTGTTCGTGGATCAGTTTCCCCGACATCTTTGGCGCGCCAGGTAGGGGCGTCGAGATTGCGTGAACCCGATCCGGCGTTCACACAAGCTAGATCTTCATTTTCTTCATCGACATGCCACCAAAGAAGAAGACTTCGGCGGCAGCTGCTCCGTCCACGTCACTTCCCCCACCGCCGGAGCAAACGGGTGGTGGAGTAGGCGCCGGCGGAAGAACGGACGTCGACAAGGAAGCTCACGATGCTGCCAGGTCCAAGGACAAGGCCGCGCAGACCTCAGCGTCCGTACATGTACCGCGCCCATCTCAGGAGGCGCAGGACCGACAGCATCATGGTACTCGCAGTACCATACGTTTGTTGGGCCAAGATCAATCTGGTGGATCCCGGGGCGCTCAAGACCAGCATGCACGCCAACGTGCCAGCACGAACGAGACACGGTCGCCCGGACGGGATAATGCTCCTTCTAACATAGTTAGAAGTCCGAGCATATCCCGCTCCTCGCGCCGTCCGCCACTGCCACCCACCACTCCAGCAGAAGCTTTGGCGCGAGCTCAACTGCTCCTTGATTACCTTCCGACGTCGGACAAGATCGACGAATGGAGGGCCACCATTCAGAGTCTCATCGGCTACGCCAACGGCGACACTCCGTGGCAGCCGAGCACGTCGCTGCTGCGGCAAGGTTGCCAGGCGCGGGCCGGTGGCAACGAAACTGGTGGGGGAGCAACCACCATGCAATCACCACCCCGAAGGCCAAGATCACCGACTCGTCGGATCCACCTCGACAGCGACTCCACTGCGTCATCGGATCCACGAGCTCGTCGTGATCAGCGCCAAGTTCTTCACGATCGACAGCAAGAAGACGCTCGTACTCGCATCGAGCGCCGAAGGGAAGCGCGACGTCAATCCGACAAGCGCGCTGGGCCCTCTGTTGACATGCATGCGCCAAGGGAACCAGGCTACTTGCCGTACGCGGTAGGTTGTCCTGCGTTCACTCGTGAGCTGCGGCAAGTCCAGTGGCCCAGCACGAAGAACTTCAAGCCAGACGTACCGGAGAAGTATGACGGCAAGACACATCCGTCGGAGTTCCTCAGCATCTACACCATTGCGGTGCAGGCTGCCGGGGGACGGGATGACAAGATCCTTGCCAACTACTTCTCGCTGGTGCTCAAGCCCAATGTCAGATCCTGGCTCATGCATTTGCCGGACAACTCCATATCCTCTTGGGCCGATCCATGCCATCAGTTTGTCGGCGCCTTCACAGGCGGCCACAAGTCTCATGGCCAAGAGAGTGACCTTCATCTGCTCACCCAGAAGGAAGGAGAATCCCTGTGCAAGTACATTCAGAGATTCAGCAATGTACAGCACAACATCCCAGACGTCCACCCTGCCGCGGTGATGAGCGCATTCCATCAGAACGTGCGAAACCGCAGTATGCGGGAGGAAATGGCGATGTGCAAGATCAGAGACGTCAGTGAGCTATATGCCCTGGTCGACAAGTGTGCACGTGCTGAGGAAGGGAGGAGACCCCCCGGAGAGAATATAGGAGCAGGAGGGTCTAACAGTGAGGATGCTACCCCGGCAAAGAAAAACCGGCGGCGGAACAATAGGAAGAAGAAAGGAAAAGAGGTGCTAGTCGTCGAGCAGTCCGGCAACGGTGGTGGCGCCAAGAAAGCCAAAGCTGGTGACTCCGGCAAGGAGATTACCGCAGAGGCTGTGGTGGTCGCCGATAAGCAGGACAGCACCAACAAGCAATACTGCAAGATCCACCGCACCAAGGGCCATGACCTCCAGAGCTGCAAGAAGGTCGAGCAGCTTGTTGAGCAACAGAAAGCTGAATACGAGCGGCGCGACAAGGAGAAAGCCCAGGAAGGTGCTGGAGGATCCAGCAAGAAACATCCCGGCCGAGGAGGACGCCGCGGCAAGGCCAAGCAGCGGCAAGGAGACAGACCTCCTCGCGGCCGCGACAAGGATGAAGATGACGACGACTATGAAGACATGGATGATGAGGAGACTGATGAGCAGGAGTTCCAGAAATCCACAGAGGTCCTGTGCGTTGACGGCGGTGCTTCTCTGCATACCTCGCACCGCCAGCTCAAGCAGTGGGTGCGGGAAGTTAATGCAGCAGAACAACCCATCGAGTCACGCAAGCCTCTGAAATGGTCCAGCATGCCTATCATTTTTGATATTGAGGACCACCCTGATCGCATAACTGCGGTCGGGTGCTTGCCGATGTTGGTTTCACCAACTATCCGCAACCTCAAGGTCACTAAGATGTTAGTTGACGGCGGAGCCGGCTTGAGCCTGATCTCTTCCACGGTGCTTCAGAAACTCCAGATCCCTGACAGCGAGCTCGAAGAAACCGGCACATTTCAAGGAATCAATCCGGGAAGGAGCAAGCCGAAGGGAAAGATCACGTTGCCGGTAACATTTGGCAGCGAGTTGAACTTCAGGACTGAGAGGGTCACTTTTGACGTTGCTGACTTTCCATTGCCTTACAATGGGATACTTGGCCGTCCAACACTGGCCAAGTTCATGGCAGCCTCTCACTATGCATACAACGTACTGAAGATACCAGGCCCGATAAGTGTCATCTCTGTCCCTGGCGACAAGAAGGATGCTCTTATCTGCGCCGACAAGATCTACCGGGAAGCAACAGCCGCAACAGATCGCAAGTCACTTTCCGCTGAAGCTCCCGGGGCGAAGAAGAAGACCAAGTCCGGCAAGAGCTCTGATGCCCACTCCGGCAAGCGCACCACTTCGGAGTGCTGCGCTACCGTCGAGGACGCACCATCGAGCTCCACCGGCAAGTGTAGGAAGGCAATGGCAGCTCCGCCAGAGACCAAGAAGGTGTCCGCCAAGGAGGACGGCACTGGTGGTACCTTCACCATCAGCGCCACTCTCGACCCTAAATAGGAAAGCGCACTCATTGCTTTCCTGCGGGCGAACGTCGACGTGTTTGCATGGCAACCGTCTGACATCCCGGTGTTCCCAGGAAAGTAATTGAGCACCACCTTGCCGTCTGTCCTCATGCGCGGCCCGTGAAGCAAAAAGTCAGGAAACAGGTAGTGGAGCGCCAAGAATTCATTGCGGAGGAAATCAAGAAGTTGGAAGCAGCAGGCCTTGTCAGAGGAGTGCTTCATCCTACATGGTTGGCCAATCCTGTAGTCGTGTGCAAGGCTAATGGGAAATGGAGGCTTTGTATCGACTTTACCGATGTTAATAAAGCTTGTCCCAAAGACCCATTTCCCTTGCCGCGCATCGATCAGATTGTTGACTCCACGGCCGGATGTGACTTGCTTTCATTTCTTGATGCATACTCAGGATATCATCAGATCTTCATGGCAGAAGAGGATGAGGAGAAGACCGCATTCATCACCCCGTGTGGCACATACTATTTCGTACGGATGCCTTTCGGTTTAAAGAATGCCGGTTCAACATTTGCATGGGTAGTCCACCACGCTTTTGAGCCCCAAATGCACAGAAATATGGAAGCCTACATGGATGACATAGTGGTCAAGAGCAAGGATAGGGCGACCCTGATTCAAGATTTAGACGAGACATTTGCAAATCTGCACAAGATCAACCTCAAGCTGAACCCCGAGAAGTGTGTGTTTGGAGTTCCCTCCGGCAAGCTTCTCGAGTTCTTCGTGTCTCAGCGGGGAATTGAAGCCAATCCCGACAAGATCAAGGCCATTGAGCAGATTGAAGCACCAAAGCGCGTCAAGGATGTACGAAGACTTGCCGGTTGTGTAGCTGCTCTCAGCAGGTTTATCTCTAGGTCTGCTGAGCGCGCCTTGCCATTTTTCAAAATTTTGAAAAAGGCAGGTCCAATGAAATGGACTCCGGAAGCGGAGGCTGCGCTGCAGGACTTGAAGAGATACCTGTCCTACACTCCAACACTTGTCGCACCTAAGCCACAAGAGAAGTTGCTGCTATATATAGCGGCAACCAATCAAGTGGTTAGTGCTGCGTTAGTGGCAGAGAGGGAGGCGGATGATGAGCCGGCAACCACGGCAAGTGCATCCAGCGACAAGCACGGGACTTCACCGGCAAGCTCTGGTCCCGACAAGGATGGATCTACGCAGGAGCATGAGAAGATGCAGAAGAGAATGGTGCAGCGCCCAGTTTACTTTGTCAGTTCCCTTCTGCAGGGGGCTAGGTCAAGGTACTCTGGTGTGCAGAAATTGCTTTTCGGTCTCCTCATGGCCTCGAGAAAGCTGCGCCATTACTTCCAAGAACATGAGATCACAGTTGTCACTCGCTTTCCGTTGAAGAGGATACTGCAAAATCCCGAAGCAACAGGCAGGATTGTCGAGTGGGCACTGGAACTGTCAAGCTTTGGCCTCAAGTTTGAGAGCACTTCAACTATCCAAAGCAGAGCATTGGCAGAGTTCATAGCAGAGTGGACGCCAACGCCAGATGAAGAAATTCCAGAGACGAGCATCCCCGTCAAGGAAACGAGCAAAGAGTGGCTGATGTACTTTGATGGTGCCTTCTCGCTGCAAGGCGCCGGTGCGGGCGTGCTGCTTGTCGCACCCACCGGAGAGCACCTCAAGTACGTAGTCCAGATGCACTTTCCCAAGGAGCAAGCAACTAACAACACTGCAGAGTATGAAGGATTGCTTGCCGGTCTCAGGATCGCAGCAGACCTTGGGATCAAGAAGCTCATTGTCAGGGGTGACTCACAGCTTGTCGTCCGCCAAGTGAACAAGAACTATCAGAGTCCGTTGATGGAAGCATATGTTGATGAAGTGAGAAAGCTGGAAGAGCACTTTGACGGCCTGCAGATGGAGCATGTTCCAAGAGCTCAGAATGACATAGCTGATGGCCTGTCGAAGTGCGCCGCACTAAAGTTGCCTGTGGAACCAGGGATCTTTGTGCTCAAGCTGACTCAACCGTCTGTAACGCCATCAACTGGACAGAGCAACAAGAGGAAGTTGATTTCTGGCGACTAATTTCCGGCAGAGCTCCCCGAAGCCGCTGCCAAGAAGGTCCCCAAAATCAACACCAAGGATGCTGAGGAACAGTTTGCTCCGGCAAGTCTTAGTGCTTGTTCCGTTGAAGCAGACGCTCCCGACAAGTTTTGCTCCGGCAAGCTTGTCGGGGAGCATCAAGCTCCGGCGGAGCCACTGGTTCTTGCCGTAGAAGCGGATCTTCCCGCAGCAGCAGATGTGCCTTTAGTCCTTGTTGTCGAGCCACAAGCTCCAGCATGGGCACAGCAGATTGTCCATTTCCTTCAGACAGGAGAACTTCCCGAAGAGCAAGAAGACGCGGAAAGAGTAGCCCGGCAGTCAAGTATGTACCAGTTTGTCGACAGCACACTGTACAGAAGAAGACTCAACGGTGTGAAATTGAAGTGTATTTGCCGAGAAGACGGACAAGAGCTGTTGGCAGAGATACATGGAGGCATATGTGGTCACCACATTGGCGCAAGAGCACTTGCCGGCAAAGCGTTCCGGCAAGGTTTCTTTTGGCCGACAGCCCTCCAGGATGCAACTGCACAAGTAACCAAGTGTGAAGCGTGCCAGTTCCATTCCAAGCAGATACACCAGCCAGCTCAAGCTCTCCAGACGATCCCTTTATCCTGGCCATTTTCGGTCTGGGGGCTCGACATCCTCGGCCCTTTCCCCCGAGCTGTCGGGGGCTTTGAGTACTTGTACGTTGCAATCGACAAGTTCACAAAGTGGCCGGAAGTGGAAGCAGTGAGGAAGGTGACAGCACAGTTAGCTGTCAAGTTCTTCAGGTCGATTGTTTGCCGTTTCGGGATCCCTAACAGGTCATCACCGACAACGACACACAATTCACGAGCCGCGCCTTCATGCAGTACATTCAAGATCTTGGCGCCAGGGTCTGCTTCGCTTCTATTGCTCATCCGAGAAGCAACGGTCAAGCGGAGAGGGCAAATGCTGAAGTGCTGCGCGGGCTCAAGACCAGGACTTTCGACAGGCTGCGCAAGTGCAGAAAGAATTGGATTGAGGAGCTGCCGGTGGTTCTTTGGTCAATCAGGATGACGCCAAATCGAGCCACTGGCCAGACACCTTTCGCTCTAGTCTGTGGAGCAGAGGCAGTTCTCCCCACGGAACCCGTATACGGGTCGCCTCGAGTGCTTGCTTATGATGAGCTTGAGCAAGAGCAGCTGCAACAAGATGACGCGCTGCACCTTGAGGAGGATCGTCTTCAGGCTGCTGTACGAGCTGCTCGATACCAGCAAGCTTTGCGCAGCTACCATAGCCGCAAAGTTAAAGCCAGAAGCTTCGAGGAAGGCGACCTTGTTCTTCGGCGCTTTCAGTCCGCCAAGAATTCCAAAAAGTTGACGCCGAAGTGGGAAGGCCCTTACCGGGTGAAACGAGTCACTAGGCCTGGCGCTATCCGCCTTGAGACCGAAGATGGCATTCCGGTGAGCAACTCCTGGAACATTGGGCATCTTCGTAAATTTTACCCGTAGGGCGCGGTTGCCGGAACCCGTTCCGGCAACCACCTTTTGTACAAGTCTTGCCGATGTTGCATGTAATCCTTTGTACAAAGCCGGACGCAGATCCTGTGCATAAGTAAAGCTCATGTGCTCCGCACATCTTGTCAATTTCATGCATTATATTCTTTTTTGCATACGTTATCTGACACTTTGTGCAGCACCTACCCCCGATAAGCAATAACGAGCCGAAAGGCTCCATATCTTTATTTTCTCTTCTTTCTTCTTCTCATCGAAGGAAAGGAAGGTTCCCTCGCACACAAGTTTGCCGGGGGGAAAGGAGAAGACTATGATGTGGACCAGGCGTAGTTTAAGGAAGTTTCGCCTTGCCGGAAAGCAAACGACAGAAAAGCTAAGTTGCCAAAGTTTGAGCAATTAGTTTTAATTTTTAAGTTATTTTCCTCGAACGACCGTGCTTTGTATGGAAAACCTGTGCGCGGAGGAACCAACTCGTAGCTAGTTGCGCCCTTAATTTGCTTCGAGTCCGCTCACCAACTTAAGTGTGCTGCAGCTAGTCGCGACAAGGTTTCTTGTCGGAAGCGGCACCGCATGCAGGCTGTTGACGTCCCGCACTCAGCGCTCGCGGCTCAGGTGCCTGCGCCGACAAGTTCCCTAAAAGCGTAGGGTATAAACATACAAAGGAAGGAATCTAGTAAAGGAAATAACATAGCGATCAATACCAGCAATAGAGTTATATTACAAAATAACTTGTCGCAGCTCTAACAGATTGATCTTATAATATGGCTAGCAGCGACAACAAGAAAGAGAAAACGGGCGGCCTAGTCCACGCGATCGCCCTCAACCCTCTTGATCTCGCTCACCTTGTCCACAATGGGTGCGACAAGGGCCTTGAGCGCATCCAGATCGGCATCCGGCGGCAAGGATTTGAGGACGTTGGTGAGGTTGAGGCCTGGATTGCGGAAGGCCACCTTCACCAGCACCTTCTGAAGAACCCCCGCGCAGATCCTGCACGACTCGTCGGCCAGCTGCATTGGGATCTTCTCCCGGAGTCGGCTGAGCTTGGCGCTGGGTTGGAGATGCTCGTCGGAGGGATACCCAACGTCCTCCATCCCCAGCTGCGCCAGCTCCCCGTCGATGACTGCGGCGATATTCACCAGCCCCTCAGTCTAGTGCTCCACAGTCTCCCTGAATGAGTTATGGGTAACGGCGATATTCGCCAGCAGCGCCTCGTCGGCCTTGATCTTCTCCGACAAGGCCACCTCCCGCTCCCTGGCGCCGTCCAGAAACTGAGTCAAAGTGGCCAGCTTCAAATCGAGGTCCGCGTTGGAATCCTTGGCGGCGCTGAGCTCCTTGCCCCTCTCAGCGAGAAGACCCTGCAGCTCAGCATGAGTGGCAGCGTCCTTCTCGCGCTCGCGCTTAAGCACAGCAAGCTCTTCGCCGCTCGCCTTGAGATCTGCCTCCAGCTGCGCCACCTTCGGCTCCAGCTCCTTCTTGGCGGCCTCAGCAGTTGCGGCAGCGTCCCTTGCTTCCTGGAGGGCCCCAACTATTGCTTGCTCACGCGCAGCAAGCTCCTCCTCATGGCTATCAAGATTGACCTTGCGCTGCGCCAAATCACCCTCTTGCGCAGATAGCCTTTCGGCGACAAGCCGTTGCTTCTCTTCAGCTTCAGCCTTCTCGAGGAGGAAGGCTTTCCGCTCCTTGAGAAGTTGCTCCCGCTCCTCCGCCAAGGACCGGAGAGTTTCCTGCCTGAGGCCCCGGAGCTCCTCCGCGCGCTTCTCAATGTCAACCCCCGCCTTCGCAGCGAGCGCCTCTCGGGACGCCAGTTTGGCTTGGCGGGCGCGGTAAAGAGACAGCAGCTTCCGCAGTAGCCGCTCCTCCTCAGACTCGTCGTTGCTACTGCTTGGCGCGTCGATAAGCGCCAGCCCAGTGGAGGCGAGCACCTCTTCGTCGAAGGTTTCTCCTTCGACCGGCGCCCTGGAGCTCGACGCTCAGGGGAGCTTGATGAAGATGCCATCGCCGGCCTTTAGGTAGGCGCCGGGCTACGGCTCTTCGGAGCCTGGCTCTGCAGCAGCGGCGGAGGGATCGGCGGTCGATGCAGCGCCTGGCGCTCCTGTGGCCTCGGGGCCGTCAGTGCGATCGCCGGATTCCTCGCCAGCTTCTGCGGCGGCAACCTTGGCGGCCTCTTCGCCGGCGGGATCATCAGCACCGGCCTCTTCTTCAGTGGCGGTGGCGTCGTCGTTGTTGCCGCGCGTGTTCTCCTCGCCGGCGTCCTCGGTGTCCATTGGCTACGCAGCAGATGGATCTGAGGAACGAAAAAGGGAGAAAAGTCAAGCAAAAATCCAGAAAAGAAAATCAGAAGAAGAAGAACCCAAGGAAAGTTTTCAGGCAAGAATATTACCTGTGCTAGGATCTGCGGTTGTGGTCTCAACCGCCGGAGGATCACTGGTGCCTTCCCTTGCCGGAGAACTGTCCCTTGCCGGAGAGTTCTCCCTTGCCGGAGAGCGCTCCCTTGCCGGGGACTCCTCCCTTGGCGGCGTAGTCGAAGCAGATGGCGCTTCGGGAGCAGCTTCCAGGCACTCCTGATGAGGCTGCTCTACTCCTACACAAATCAACAGTCAAGATTTCAGTAGAGAAAGGAACACCCATGCGCACCTGACGGCAGGAAGTAAACTATAAACTTACGCTGGGGGCTACGCTGGGGGCTGCTTTGGGGAGTGGTTGCCGGGCCCGTCAAGGTGGTCTTAGACACACCCCCTGCTGACACGGTGGGATCATCTTCGATGACAATTACCGGGGCCTTGGCTCTCTTCGCCGCTCTCTGGGCCAGCGTCCTGAAAAGGAATGGATTCAGATTGAAGCAAGTCAAATACAAGACGAAAGCAACAAGATAGCAAGAATTGAAGAACTATGAGGACAGCAAGGGGATCTTACTCTTCTTCTTCGTCGTCGGAGCTGAGCGCGGAGAGATCAAAGTCCGGCTCGCCTCCGGTGCGGCGAGGCGGAGGAGTAGGCTCCCTAGCCCGCTTGGCAGGAGCAGCAGCGGTGGACCGGGAAGACCCCGCTCCAGTTGCCGCAGCGGCGTGAGGCGCTCTCGCGGCAACGGTGCTTGCCGCGGTAGAGCGTGTCGCGCGGCTCGGCAGCTGTTGGCCCGTTTGCCGCCCCGCTGTGTCCGCGGCCTTGCGGAGACGCCTTCTTGGCGGGGCCGGGCGCTCCGCCTGCGGCAAGCTGTCTGAAGGTTCGGGATCCTCCTCGCCGGGCTCACTCGGCTCAGCTTCAGGGCCGGCAAGATCTTCCTCGCCGGCAAACTCCTCGCGCTCGGCAAGGCTTGCCTCCTCTGCTGCCTCCGCGTCCTCCACGGTGAACCCGAACTCGCCCGCGGTAGCTGCTGCCGCAGCCTCTTCCGTCCTAGTGGCGATGCGCTGCAGCTCTGCATCGGTAGTGTCGCGGGTGAGGCTCTTCTGTTCATCAGCGCGGACCGGCACTTCTACCAAGTCGTCGAAGAACTCCCGCACGATGTCATCCGCAGGTTCTTGCCAAGTTGGGGTGATTCCGTGCGAGTCGCACAACGGCATCATCGCGCGGATGCGGTCAAGTGAAGAATTGTTGCACAGCGGAACGACATTCCGCGGCAACATAAATGGGTGCTGAGGGTCGCGCTTGAACAGCTCCAGAAGCATTGCATCCAATTCCAAGACCGTAAAGTTGAAATTGAGGCCCGGGCGCAGCCTCATGATATCCGCCGAGTTCTTGAACTCCCAGCCGGGTCTCCCCCTCTCCTGCAGGGGGGCGATGCGGCGGCGAAGGAAATCTGCGCCAACGGCGCCTATAGTGAGCCCGGCAAGCCTGAGGCGAAGGATCCGGGTGACGGCAATCTTCAGCCTGTCATCCTCCAGGGCCACATTGCTCCAATCATTGTCGCGCACTATTGGGGCTTGGCGCAGGGCAGTGAACGGCTGCGGGTTCTCCTCGACAATCCAGCACCACTCTGCTCTCCACTCCTCCCACTTGCTACGGAGCTCACCCTCCAGATATGCTTCCTTCTTGCCGACTCTCGAGATCCAAGCAATCCCGCCGGCAAGAGGCTCTCATCTCTCAACCCGAGGCATGAAGAAGTGGCGGAAAAGGGCCACGTTTGGGTGGACTCCGACAAAGTTTTCGCACAGATGTGCGAAAACTGCCATGGTCAGAATGGCGTTGGGGGTGAAGTCAAGGAGGCGGAACCCGTAGGTGTTCATAATGTCGCAGAAGAAATCAGAAAAAGGCGGGCAAAGCCCGCAGTAGAAGAACAACGCGAAGAAGGGGTACCCGCTTGGAGCCAGTTCCGATGCTGCAGCCGGGAGTACCCTCGTGTGCGGATGCGCACGCGTCTCCGTCGACCAGAAGAGGTAGTAGTACTCCCTCAGCTCCTGCGCACCAAGCTGAGGGGGGGAGAGGGCCCACTCCTTCCGCAGCGCCGCGAGCCGCTGCGCCTCGGCCGACTTCACGCCCTTCCCCTTGTCGGCTTTTGGAGCCATGGCGGAGGTGGCGGGGGAGATCGGCGCTGTTGGTGATGCTGGTGGCAATGGGGGGCGGCGTGCTGCTCTCTTTCTGCTTCAAGAAGAAGGGGGGAGCGGTGAAGATTTCTGGAGTTGGAGCAACAAACGGAAAGATGGGCGAACTGCCCCTGTTTCCCCTGCTTATAAAGAGGGAGGGGGCGGATGTTTCGCCCTTCCGAATAATGAAACCACCCACGATCTCTCCCACGATGCCGCATTCAACGCGTGCCGTTAAGGGAGGGCGCGGTGGATACGGAGCAAGATTCGGCGTAACCCAGGCCGCGTGTGCCCGTGCCTTGTTTTGGGCCTGGCCCAACAGTGCTCGGCACCATGTATGGCCCAGGCCCGGGGGCTCCTATCGGTGTACTAGAATAGGGGTACCCTAGTACCCCGAACTTGTGCACGGGCAGTTGCAGCACCCCGCGGCAAGGCTTGCCGGGCAACCGCCAAGGTCCTCCGTGGCTTCCTTGGAGCCATTCAAGAACAAAGTATTCAAGCCAAGGAGACGAGGCCCCGGCAAGAGGAGCTTGTCGGGAAGGCCAACCAAGGCATCCTAAGGAACTTGCCGCGACGCGCCACGCGTCCCGGCAAGGCAACAAGGCCCCGGCAAGAGGAGCTTGCCGAGAAGACCGACCAGGGCATCTCGAGGCCTGGTGGGCGACAAGCTTCCAGGCGCGACAAGACGACGGTCGCGGCAAGGCGCTTGCCGCGGCAGGCGGCCACTCTGTACCCACGCTCCAGCACATCCACCAACGTGTCGCTCTGGGGGCCTTTCCAGGCGCGCGTGGCGGGAGGCTGTGCAGCCAACGGTGCGCGGTGGCATGCAAAGCTGACAAGACTGCCATCGTGGCGAGCGGTGGTGTCCCTGACGGTACCTTTCTGCACTATTTGGGCGACATAGATGGGCATTTAATGCCCTTGTCCCCTGTCGTCAGGGTTAGGTAGGATACACTGTACAGGTAGCTGTACCAACCACCTCTCTTTTTACGCTTTTACCCTTCTCTGCGTTGCCACCTGTCGGTGACCCCTTGAGCATATAAAAGGAGGCCCATGCGCAACGAAAGGGGAGGTCGACTCATTCGGAAGCCAGAAAAACACTTAGCTCTCTCGAACAAGAACACAATACAATCAGACAAGCAGCAGTAGGAGTGTTATCTCTCCGGAGAGCTCCGAAGCTGGGTAAACTGCTCGTGTGCTCCGCCTCGATCTGCTCTTCGTGTAGTCTCCGCCCCCCGCCGAACCGAAAGGGGCCACGGTCCGCCGGCCCCATAGGTGTTCGTGGATCAGTTTCCCCGACAATGTCGGCTTTTATCGGAGGTTCATTAAGGACTTTTCTAAAATCTCTAGGCCTCTGACTAATTTATTGCAAAAATTTATTCCTTTTGTCTTTGATGATGATTGTGTAGAAGCATTTGAAACACTTAAGAAAACTTTGATCACTGCACCTATTGTTCAGCCACTTGATTGGAATTTACCTTTTGAAATTATGTGCGATGCTAGTGATTATGCTGTAGGTGCTGTTTTAGGGCAAAGAGTCGATAAGAAATTGAATTTTATCCATTATGCTAGTAAGACTCTTGATACTGCCCAGAGAAATTATGCTACTACTGAAAAAGAGTTCTTAGCAGTTGTGTTTGCATGTGATAAGTTTAGACCTTATATTGTTGATTCCAAATTTACTATTCACTCTGCATGCTGCTATTAAATATCTTATGGAAAAGAAAGATGCTAAGCCTAGACTCATTAGGTGGGTTATCTTGCTACAAGAATTTGACTTGCATATTATTGATAGAAAGGGAGCTGAGAACCCCGTTGCAGACAACTTGTCTAGGTTAGAGAATGTTCTTGATGACCCACTGCCTATTAATGATAGTTTTCCTGATGAACAATTAGCGGTTGTCAATGCTTCTCGTACTGCTCCTTGGTATGCTGATTATGCTAATTACATTGTTGCTAAATATATACCGCCTAGTTTCACATACCAGCAAAAGAAAAAGTTCTTTTATGATTTAAGACATTACTTCTGAGATGATCCACACCTTTATAAACAAGGAGTAGATGGTATTATTAGACGTTGTGTGCCCGAGCATGAACAGGAACAAATCCTACGCAAGTGTCACTCTGAATCTTATGGAGGACACCACGCTGGAGATAGAACTGCACACAAGGTACTACAATCTGGTTTTTATTGGCCTACTCTCTTCAAAGATGCTCATAAGTTTGTCTCATGTTGTGATGAATGTCAAAGAATAGGTAACATTAGTAGACGTCAAGAAATGCCTATGAATTATTCTCTTGTTATTGAACCGTTTGATGTTTGGGGCTTTAATTATATGGGACATTTTCCTACCTCCAATGGTTATACACATATTTTAGTTGCTGTTGATTACGTTACTAAGTGGGTAGAAGCTATTCCAACTAGTAGTGTTGATCATAACACTTCTATTAAAGTGCTTAAAGAAGTTATTTTTCCGAGGTTTGGAGTCCCTAGATATCTTATGACTGATGGTGGTTCACACTTTATTCATGGTGCTTTCCGTAAGATGCTTGCTAAGTAAGATG
The DNA here is from genome assembly GCF_018294505.1 of Triticum aestivum. NCBI lineage: Eukaryota > Viridiplantae > Streptophyta > Magnoliopsida > Poales > Poaceae > Triticum > Triticum aestivum. The sequence continues at coordinate 647,367,972 of NC_057801.1, forward strand.
TCAATCATAGAATCACATCTCCTTATCACCCGCAGTCTAGTGGTCAAGTAGAGTTGAGCACTAGAGAGCTGAAATTAATTTTGTAAAAGACTGTGAATAGATCTAGAAAGAATTGGTCCAAAATACTTGATGATGCATTATGGGCCTATAGAACTGCATACAAAAATCCTATGGGTATGTCTCCATATAAGATGGTTTATGGAAAAGCATGTCATTTACCTCTTGAACTTGAACATAAAGCATATTGGGCTATTAAAGAGCTCAATTATGACTTCAAACTTGCCGGTGAGAAGAGGTTGTTTGATATTAGCTCACTTGATGAATGGAGAATCCAAGCATATGAGAATGCCAAGCTTTTCAAAGAAAAAGTCAAACGCTGGCATGATAAGAGGATACAAAAGCATGAGTTTAACGTAGGAGATTATGTGTTATTATTCAACTCTCGTTTAAGATTTTTTGCAGGAAAACTTCTCTCAAAATGGGAAGGTCCCTACGTTATCGAGGAGGTCTATCGTTCTGGTGCCATAAAAATCAACAACTTCGAAGGCACAAATCCGAGGGTGGTTAACGGTCAAAGAATTAAACACTATATTTCAGGTAATCCTATAAATGTTGAAACTAATATTATTGAAACCATAACCCCCGAGGAATACATAAGAGACACTTTCCAGAATGTCCCAGACCCCGAAAAGGCATAGGTAGGTGGTACGGTAAGTAAACCAACTCCAAAACAACTCTAATGGCAATTTTTATTAGTTATGGATTATTTAAGAACTCTAGGAAGAAAGAAGTAGTCCGAAAGGGACACGAGGCTCCCACGAGAGAGGAGGCCGCGCCCCCTTGTAGGGCGCGCCCCCCTATATCGTGGGCACCTCATGTGCCTCCCGGACTCCGTTTTCTTGTATGTTACGTATTTTGGTCGGTAAAAATTCATTACATATACTCCCGAAGGTTTTGACCACCGTATCATGCAAATATCCTCTATTTTCATTTTGAGCTGTTTCTGTTTCAGATCTAGAGCATCATGTCGTCTCCAAGCGCTCCCAAGGACAAGTTTTCCGAGAGGGTTATCAACCCCTACCTCGCAGAGGTGCTGCGTCACCCTCAAACCATTGAGATGCATGAGGGGGTGCCGCACATCCGCGATGTGGAGGGACCAAGGCGTACCGGGAGCATGGGGACAAAGCTCGAAGCCATGGAGCAAGAAGTTTTCAAGTGTCAAGGGATGGTGGAGCGTGGACTCAACACCAACCAGATGATGATCACGGAGTTCACCAACAACTACAAGCTGGATGCCAAAGTCATTGGGGAGACCATCTTCAAGCTTCAAGAGAAAATCGAGCGCCTCCAAGCCCAGATTTATGACCTGCAAAACCAGAACTTTGAGTATGAATATAGATTCAAGCGAATGAGTTTGGCTGCAGATTTAAGGATCCCAGAGACTCGATCATCCTTTTATGATGGAGAGCCTATGCCTTGGAAGACGGACGACAAGCCTACATCATCAGCAATTCCCACTTCACCACCTCCGAAGAAATAATCACTTGGGTATGGGCACTCCCCTTGGCAACTGCCAAGCTTGGGGGAGGTGCCCCGGTATCGTATTACCATCACACTCCTATATTTACCGCTTTATTTAGTTCGATACTTTTATTAGTATCTTGATCTAGTAGATTGAAGTTTTGATATCAAGTAGTTTTGAGTTTTGCATTGTGATCTCTTTACGTAAGCGAGTCCGTGTGCTATCTATAATAAAGATTAGTGTTGAGTCAAGGGTTTGCTATGTTGCTATGATCTTGAGAAAGTAGAAAGAACAAAAGAGTTCATATTGATCTTATGGATAGTGATAACTTCACACATAGAAAGTATGAGGCATAAAAATTGTTGAGAGTTGATGAATGTAGCCTTGGTCATCGTTGCAACTAATAGGAATTGATAAGGAAAGAGGGGTTCACATATAGATATATTATCTTGGACATCTTTTATGATTGAGAAGCACTCATTAAGTATGACATGCTAAAAGAGTTGACGTTGGACAAGGAAGACAACGTAATGGTTTATGTTTTCCGACATCTGAGTTAAAGTATATTGTCATTGACCTTCCAAACATGTTGAGCTTGCCTTTCCCCATCTTGCTAGCCAAATTCGTTGCACCAAGTAGAGATACTACTTGTGCTTCCAAATATCCTCAAACCCAGTTTTGCCATGAGACTCCACCATACCTACCTATGGATTCAGTAAGATCCTTTAGTAAGTTGTCATCTGTGCAAGCAATAAAAATTGCTCTCTAAATATGTATGACTTATTAGTGCAGAGAAAACAAGCTTTGTATGAACTTGTTGTGGAAGTAATAAAAGCAACAGATTGCATAATAAAGGTCCACATACAAGGGGCAATATAAAGTGACGTTCTTTTGCATTAAGATTTCATGCATCAACCCTAAATGCGCATGACAACCTCTGCTTCCCTCTATGAAGGGCCTATCTTTTACTTTATATTTTTACTTTATGCTTGAGTCAAGGTGATCCTGACCTTTCCCCTTTTTCATTTTATCCTTTGGCAAGCTTCTCGTGTTTGAAAGATCATGATACATATATCCAATTGGATGTAAGTTGGCATAGGCTATTATTGTTGACATCACCTAAAGGTGAATACGTTGGGAGGCAACACAATAAGCCCCTATCTTTCTCAGTGTTTGGCTGAAACTCTATAACCACAAGTATTGCATGAGTATTAGCAATTATGGGATACTACGAGATAGTTGAGTATGTGAGCTTGTTGAAAAGCTCTATTATTGACTCTTTCTGATGTTATGATAAATTGCAATTGCTTCAATGACTGATATTATAGTTTGTTAGTTCCTAATGAAGTTTATGAACCATACTTGACATTGTGAATTGTTTATTACTTGAGCATAGGAAATCATATGACAAAATCTATATATGTTACTGTTATTAGAATGATCATGATGCCCTCATGTCCGTATTTTATTTTTATTTACACCTCTATCTCTAAACATGTGGACATATTTTTCGATTTCGGCTTCCGCTTGAGGACAAGCTTGGTTTAAGCTTGGGGGAGTTGATACGTCCATTTTGCATCATGCTTTTATATCAATATTTATTGCATTATGGGCTGTCATTACACATTATATCTCAATACTTATGGCTATTCTCTCTTATTTTACAAGGTTTACCATGAAAAGGGGGAATGCTGGCAGCTGGAATTCTGGCTGGGAAAGGAGCAAACGTTGGAAACCTATTCTGCATAACTCCAAAAGTCCTGAAACTCCACGAAACAACTTTTTGGATTTATTAAGAATTTGTGAGCGAAAGAAATAGGCCAGGGGGCCCACACCCTGTCCAGGAGACAGGGGGCGCCCCCCCTGTAGTGCGCGGCCCCCTATCTCCAGGGCCCCCTGGTGGGCCTCCGGCGTCCATCTTCTGCTATATCATCACTTTTACCCTGGAAAAAATCGTGGGCAAGCTTACGGGACGAAACTCCGCCGCCACGAGGTGGAACCTTGGCGGAATCAATCTAGGGCTCTGGTGGAGCTGTTTTGCCGGGGACACTTCCCTCCGGGAGGGGGAAATCATCACCAACGTCATCACCAACAATCCTCTCATCGGGAGGGGGTCAATCTCCATCAACATCTTCACCAGCACCATCTCCTCTCAAAACCCTAGTTCATCTCTTGTATCCAAGCTTGTATCAAAACCACAAATTGGTACCTGTGGGTTGCTAGTAGTGTTAATTACTCCTTGTAGTTGATGCTAATTGGTTTACTTGGTGGAAGATCATATGTTCAGATCCTTTATGCATATTATTACTCCTCTGATTATGAACATGAATATGCTTTGTGAGTAGTTATGTTTGTTCCTGAGGACATGGGTGAAGTCTTGCTATTAGTAGTCATGTGAATTTGGTATTCGTTCGATATTTTGATGAGATGTATGTTGTCTTTCCTCTAGTGGTGTTATGTGAACGTCGACTACATGACACTTCACCATTATTTGGGCCTAGAGGAAGGCATAGGGAAGTAATAAGTAGATGATGAGTTGCTAGAGTGACAGAAGCTTAAACCCTAGTTTATGCATTGCTTCGTTAGGGGTTGATATGGACCCATATGTTTAATGTTGTGGTTAGGTTTACCTTAATACTCCTTTTTGTAGTTGCGGATGCTTGCAATAGGGGTTAATCATAAGTGGGATGCTTGTCCAAGTTAGGGCAGTACCCAAGTGCCGGTCCACCCACATATCAAATTATCAAAGTACCGAACGTGAATCTTACGAACGTGATGAAAACTAGCTTGACGATAATTCCCAATGTGTCCTCAGGAGCTCCTTCCTCATTATTAGAATTTGTTCAGGCTTATCCCTTGCTACATAAAGGATTGGGCCACCTTGCTGCACTTTATTTACTTTATTTACTTTTTGCTCGTTACTATTTAACTTATCACAAAACTATCTATCACCTACTATTTCAGTGCTTGTAGAGAAAACCTTACTGAAAACCGCTTATCATTTCCTTCTGCTCCTCGTCGGGTTCGACACTATTACTTATCGAAAGGACTACGATAGATCCCCTACACTTGTGGGTCATCAATCCTCCACTACGATTAATAGCGGCAATCTACCAGTAGCATTAGGGCAAACCTAAGACTAGTGCCGCACTGGACTGAAGTGGTGGCGCTAGTAAGCTGGCGGGGCTGGCCGCGGGTAGGCATTGCCGGACTGGCGCGGTAGGGCCTTGTGCTGGCGGGAGCCAGAGAGGTCGGCGGTGGTGACTCGGCGAGGAAGGCGTGGCGGCGCAATACAGTAGAGGTGAATCGACTAGGAGAAGGGAGAGGCACGACCGGCCGCACAGGTGGCTCCTGTCATCGTGTGCGCGAGTGGGTTGTTTCTATGTTTTGTACATTTCATATAGATTTGGTGGCAAATATTTGGATGTATTCCCACGGTGCTGTCTGCCGCCTTTCTATCTGACTTTTCTGTGGCCATGAAGTTTAACCTGAAAGGCTTCACAACATGTAGAGGCTTCTGACGGTTAGTTAGACAGGAACTGGCTTCAGGAGAATTGATGTGACACTGTAAAAATTCTGCAAATGAATGCAGACTATGAGAACCATGGTATTCTCCCACGGACATGTACCTGTGACAGCATTAGAGGTGCGAGGGAAGGGGAAGAGGTCACATGCGTTCTCAGAAGATTTTGAAGATAAATCAGTTTGAAGATATTGACTAAGGGAGTCCTGGATTAAGGGGTCCTCGGACAGCCGGACTATATGCGAAGGCCGGTCTATTGGCCTGTGAAGATACAGGATAGAAGACTTCGTCCTATGTCCGGATGGGACTCTCCTTTGCGCGGAAGGCAAGCTTGGCGATTCGGATGTGAAGATTCCTTTCTCTGTAACCGACTCTGTGTAACCCTAGCCCCCTCCGGTGTCTATATAAACTGGAGGGTTTAGTCCGTAGGAAAAGAACAATCACAACCATAGGCTAGCATCTAGGGTTTGGCCTCTACGATCTCGTGGTAGATCTACTCTTGTAATACTCATATCATCAAGATCAATCAAGCAGGAAGTAGGGCATTACCTCCATTGAGAGGGCCCGAACCTGGGTAAACATCGTGTCCCCCGCCTCCTGTTACCATTAGCCTTAGACGCACAGTTCGGGACCCCCTACCTGAGATCCGCCGGTTTTGACACCGACATTGGTGCTTGCATTGAGAGTTCCACTGTGTCGTCACCATAAGGTTTGATGGCTCCTTCAATCATCAACGACGCCGTCCAGGGTGAAGTTTTTCTCCCTGAATAGATCTTCATATTCTACGGCTTCGCACTGCAGGCCAACTTGCTTGGCCATCTGGAGCAGATCGACTGCTACCCCCCTGGCCATCAGGTCAAGTTTGGAAGCTTGAACTACACCTCTGACATCCGCAGACACTTGATCTTCGACGGATGCGAACCTTCGATAGCCGCGCACCGTCGCCACAATGAACACGACCTAAATCTGTCATCAGATGGTATGCGGGAGATTGCACCTGTAGCCGCACTGGCAATAGATCCAGAGCAGAGCGCGCCATCGAAGGACGGGAGGCTCAACCCCCCCACCCCCCACAGAAGCCGCGGACTCGATGGCGCTAGAGCCGAACACAGATTTGACCTCCAACGAGGCCTATGTCATCGGAGCCTAGGACTCGTCTCCGTTCACAGGCTCTGAACCACGTGAATCCGCACCCATCGAGTCTGACTTTGCGCCGATCTTACAGTTCAGCTCCGAAGACATCTTTCAACACTCGCCCCTAGGCGACGTGTTAAACTCATTAAAGTCTCTCTCCTTGTCAGGAGATTCCTGGACGAACTATGTCCGACTTGAGTGGGAAGCGGACGACGAAGAACTTTGTTGCCCACCAATGATACGTCTCCAACGTATCTATAATTTTTGATTGTTCCATGCTATTATATTACCTGTTTTGGATCTTTATGGGCTTTACTTTACACATTTACATCATTTTTGGGACTAACCTACTAACCGGAGGCCCAGCCCGTATTGCTATTTTTTTGCCTATTTCAGTATTTCGAAGAAAAGGAATATCAAACGGAGTCCAAACGGAATGAAACCTTCGGGAGCGAGATTTTTGGAACGAACGTGATTCGGAGAACTTGGAGTGCAAGCCAAGAAGCAGCCGAGGCGGCCACAAGATAGGAGGGCACGCCCACCCCTCCTGGGCATACCCCCCTGTCTCGTGGACCCCTCGAGCGGCCACCGACATACTTCTTCCTCCTATATAAGCCTACATACCCCGAAAACATCCAGGGAGCCACCGAAGAAATATTTCCGCCACCGTAACCTTCTGTATTCTAAGAGATCCCATCTTGGAGCCGTCGCCGGCGTTCTGCCAGAGGGGGATTCCACCATGGAGGGATTCTACATCAACACCATAGCCCTTCCGATGAGTTGTGAGTAGTTTACCACAGACCTTCGGGTCCATAGTTATTAGCTAGATGGCTTCTTCTCTCTTTTTGGATCTCAATACAATGTTCTCCCCCTCTCTTGTGGACATCTATTCGATGTAAACTCTTTTTGCGGTGTGTTTGTCGAGATCCGATGAATTGTGGGTTTATGATCAAGTTTATCTATGAATAATATTTGAATCTTCTCTGAATTCTTTTATGTATGATTGAGTTATCTTTGCAAGTCTCTTCGAATTATCAGTTTGGTTTGGCCTACTCGATTGATCTTTCTTGCCATGGGAGAAGTGCTTAGCTTTGGGTTCAATCTTGCGGTGTCCTTACCCGGTGACAAAAAGTGTTGCAAGGCACGTATTGTATTGTTGCCATCGAGGATAAAAAGATGGGGTTTATATCATATTGCTTGAGTTTATCCCTCTACATCATGTCATCTTTCTTAATGCGTTACTCTGTTCTTATGAACTTAATACTCTAGATGCATGCTGGATAGCGGTCGATGTGTGGAGTAATAGTAGTAGATGTAGGAAGGAGTCGGTCTACTTGTCATGGACGTGATGCCTATATACATGATCATGCCTAGATAATCTCATAATTATTCTCTTTTCTATCAATTGCTCGACAGTAATCTGTTCACCCATCATAATACTTATGCTATCTTGAGAGAAGCCTCTAGTGAAACCTACGGCCCCCGGGTCTATCTTTTAAGCTTTCAATCTACTTTTATTTGCATCTTTATTTTCTGCATCTATATTATAAAATACCAAAAATATATTTATCTTATCATATTGTCTCTATCAGATCTCACTTTCGCAAGTGGTCATGAAGGGATTGACAACCCCTTTATCGCGTTGGTTGCGAGTTCTTTGTTTGTTTGTGTAGGTTCGTGGGACTTGTGAGGAGCCTCCTACTGGATTGGTACCTTGGTTCTCAAAAACTGAGGGAAATACTTACGCTACTATGCTGCATCACCCTTTCCTCTTCAAGGAAAACCAACGCAAGCTCAAGACGTAGCAACCCACCACCCACTTGATAGCCAGTGTCGATGATTTGACCGACATGCTTGATTTCGACTGCGAAGACATCGACGGTATGGACGACAATGCCAGAGAAGAACAGGAACCACCGCCCATAGGGTGCTGGACAGCCACCTCCTCATACGATATATACATGGTGGATACACCCAAAGAAGACAATGGCGACGACATACAAGATGCAACTGATGACAAACTTCTTGAGAAGCAGTCTAAGCGCCAACGTCAGCGTAGCCGCTCTAAATCACGCCATGGTAAAAATAGCGATACCGGCACAAGAGAGAACAACACTCTGGATGATGCTGAAGACAATGAACACCCCGCCAAACCAAGTTTCGAATACGCCAAATGGGAAGATGGGCAAGCCAGCCCCAATGAACAGGTCATGAACGACGTCTTGGAGGATCGCAACTACATGCCTCTCTCCGAGGACGAGCTGAGCCTCGGCGATGAAGAATTTATCGTGCCAGAGGATCCTCTCGAGCAGGAGCGCTTTAAGTGCCGCCTTATAGCCACATCAAGGAGCCTAAAGAAGAAGCAGCAGTAGCTTCAAGCTGATCAAGATATGCTCACTGATAGACGGACTGAGGTCCTGGAAGCCGAGGAATACGGACTCGAGCGCCCAACCAAAAGTTAGTCGAAGAGCAAATTGCTACCTCAATCAATGAGGAGGCGCTGGAGCCAGCACTGCCGGCATATAATGCGGCCGACCGACCACCGCGTGCTCGAGACAAAGCGTCATTTCAGCCCGAACACTAGCCGGCACCACGTTGCCGTACAAATAGAAACACAACAACTCAGGGATACACACATGACCTGCAGCACGACTTGGAGAATAAAGAAGGCCAGACCAGATCGATCTACAGATTGCGGGGGTGCGCCCCAACGCACAATGATGGCCACCACGCCGGATACAACAAATGCACACATGTCCGGCTGAATACCGCAGACCGGCTCCATTTGAGCTACGTCGCGACGTAGCCCGACACAGAGGCGTCGCACATCCCCTATGCTTCACTGATGAAGTAATGGAACATGAATTCCATGAAAGGTTCAAACCCGTAAACATCGAATCATATGATGGAACAACAGACCCCGCGGTATGGATCGAGGACTTCCTTCTCCATATACATATGGCCCGCGGCGATGATCTCCATGCCATCAAGTACCTCCCGCTAAAACTTAAGGGACTAGGTCGGCACTGGTTGAACAGCCTGCCCGAAAACTCTATCGGCAGTTGTTAGAACCTGGAAGATGCATTCCTTGACAACTTCCAAGGAACCTATGTCCGACCTCCGGATGCCGATGACTTAAGTCACATAATCCAACAGCCCGGAGAGTCAGCCAGGAAATTCTGGACTCGGTTCTTAACTAAAAGGAACCAAACCGTCGATTGTCCGGATGCCGAAGCCCTAGCAGCCTTTAAGCATAACATCTGCGACGAGTGGCTCGCCCGACACCTTGGTCAAGAGAAGCCAAAGTCCATGGCAGCCCTTATGAAGCTTATGACCGCTTTTGCACGGGCGAGGATAGCTGGTTAGCTTGTAGCAACAACACCTCAAGTAAGCCTGGCACTTCTAAAGCCAGAGATAGCAATGGCAAGCCCCAACACAACAGACACAAGCGTCGAAACAATGGCGATAATGTCGAAGACACGGCTGTCAATGTCGGATTCAGTGGCTCCAAGTCCGGTCAATGGAAATAACCATTTAAACAAAACAATCCGGGCCCGTCCAGTCTGGATCGCATACTCGATCGTCCATGTCTAATCCACGGCACCCCCGATAAACCAGCCAATCACACCAACAGAGAATGTTGGGTGTTTAAACAGGCCGGCAAGTTAAATGCTGAAAACAAGGAAAAGGGATCGTGAAGTGGCGACAATGAGGAACCCCGGCCGCCGAATACAGGGGGACAGAAGAAGTTTCCTCCCCAAGTGAAAATGGTGAATATGATATATGCTACCCATATCCCCAAAAGGGAGTGGAAGCGCGCACTAAGGGACATCTACACGATGGAGCCAGTCACCCCAAAATACAACCCGTGGTCCTCCTGTTTGATCACCTTCGATCGAAGGGACCATCCGACTAGTATCCGTCACGGCGGTTCAGCCGCACTGGTGCTTGACCCTATCATTGACGGATTCCACCTCACACACATCCTCGTGGACGATGGTAGCAGCCTGAACCTGCTTTATCAGGATGAAGTGCGCAAAATGGGTATTGATCCCTCAAGGATAAAACCCACCAAAACCACCTTTAAAGGTGTCATACCAGGTGTAGAGGCCCGCTGCACAGGCTCAATCACACTGGAAGTGGTCTCCAGATCCCCGGATAATTTCCGAAGCAAAGAGATACTCTTCGATATTGTCTCCTTCCGCAGTGGTTATCACGCACTGCTCGGACGAACCGCATTCGCCCGTTTTAATGCGATGCCGCACTATGCCTACCTTAAGCTCAAGATGCCCGGACCCCGCGGTGTTATAACAGTAAATTGAAATATGGAGCGCTCCCTCCGTACTGAGGAGCACACCATGGCCCTTGTAGCAGAAGTACAGAATAGTCTCCTTAGGCGAAACCTCAATTCGTCAATAAATGCCCCACACACCATTAAGCGGGTCCACGCTACTCTGCAATAGGACCGTTCTTCTCGTACAGAGCTCAGCTAGCAATACGGCCTTCGTCCCAGCCCCAATAAAGCGGCGACATTCGTGCCGCGCGTACACAACTACGCACTTAAAATACTATGGGCATGGACGGAGGCACAGCTAGACCACGGCCCACAATGCGGGTCAACCGCTCCGGATCCGCATACCTTCACTTTTTCTCTTTCTTTCAGGTTTTCTCACATTTCAAGGTCTTTTCTAATAAACCTGCTCATCGGACCCGTTGCAGGACGGATACACCAAGAAAGCTAGGGGCTCGAACATACAAGGGAATACCCAGGTGATCTTTGCTAATGATCGTCATACCTGTTTAAATACCCGCACGCGGCTCGCTCTTGGTCGTGGCATGTTAATAGCCTTACTTGCTTATTGCACTACTTTGTACAGATACGCCTTGACATATCAATCAACTTACAATGAAAAATAATCTGCATTGTTTGCCCATTATTAAAAAATTTCCTTGTACATTTATTTTTAATTGCACCCGTACATTCTGGTATGACTTAATTCACCAGGGGCTTCATTGTACCCCATAACATGGCAAGAAAGTCCGAACACTTTTACATTATGGTTCGGCGCCCCGAACTTATAGCATTATATGCATCGACTCCAAATCATGTCTTTAGTCAATGGTTGGGTTGCCCGGCTCCTATGCTTGCTACCCTACGTTCCGCTATATCGGCTAGGGTAGTAAATGGAGAACTACTACGATTGTGTCCCGGTTCTTCCGGACGAGCACCTCAGTAGAGAAAGCCGAAAACTGACTGTCATGATGTGGCGAGAGTTGGTCAGTTGTTCGACAGGTCTTCAAATCGTTAGAGATTTTCTTTGCTTTATGCAAGGAATTGTTTTTGTCCGATTAGGCGTGTATAGCGCCCCAACTTTGGCCTTCCAAACACTAGGGGCTACGCCAAAATTTAAAATTATAGAACTCCTATGGCTAAGTGAGGGTGATAAAGCCAAATAGTCCGATTGCCTTGTTCGTTGCGCCAAACACCTCCTTAAAGGACCAAACATTTGGATAAAGACTGTTTAGATTTATCCCAAACACCCCTGTACTAGCTACGTGGGGGTAGAAGCTGGCGACTGGCCAACTCTCAGATTTTATAAACGGTTGCACAAGAGGTAAAAATTTAAATAACAAGCATTACATTACACAAAGACCTTGTTCAATATTACAGGACATGATAAAGTAATGCTTTCAAGGGAAAATGATATCCTTAGAACATTGCTCCGCCACAAGGCGGGATCCCTTCATGACACTGTCATAGTACATCTCGGGCCTGTGATGCTCCTTGCCCTCGGGCGGACCCTCGGTCATCAACTTTGTGACATCCATCTTCGCCCAGTGCGTCTTGGTGCGGGCAAAAGCCATATGTGCACCTTCAATGCAGACCGACCGCTAGATAGCATCAAGCCGAGGGCAGGCAGCTACCAGCCGCTTCATGAGTCTGAAGTAGCTACTAGGCTCGGGCTCGGCAGGCCATAGCCGAACTATTAGGTCCTTCATGGCCAGTTCGCCCGCCTTGTGCAGCTCGACCAACTGCTTTAGCTAGTCGCTAAGGGGCGATGGATGTTCCGATCCAAGGTATTGAGACCAAAATAGCTTTTCCGTAGAGCTCCCTTCTTCGGTTCGAAAGAACTCTGCGGCATCTAATATATTGCGCGACAGATTCGCAAATGCTCCTAGAAAAATCCAAATTCGGGTAAGTAAAATGAACGCTTATTTCGTACACTTGCTTTTGCATAATAAAAGCCTTACCCGCCGCGATATCCTGGGCCACCTGGATTTCCCGGAGGGCACTCTGGGCTTCGGCCCGGGCATCTTGCACACTCTGGCGGGCTTTGGCAAGTTCGGAATGTTGAGTCTTTGAATCGCGCTCCAAGGACTTGTACTTTTTGACGGTGTCCTTGAGCTCTTGCTGGACCTCGCTGACCCGGGCCTCCTGCTTCTCGCGCGTGGCGCGTTCCTTAGCCGCTTTGTCCTCGGCCTCGGTCAATGCCTTCTTGAGGGCCTCTACTTCGGTCGTGGCCCCTAATAAAGTTCATGACACTTCAGTCAGTATGAACTTTTAATCTTTCCTAAATATAAAGCACAATTTAGTGCATACCTTGGTTGTCCTCCAGTTGCTTCTTCACGAGGCCGAGTTCTTCCTCAGTCTGCTCCAGATTCCGTATCAAGCCGGAGACCTCCGCAGTATGAGCGGCAGCAGCTAGCAGCGCCGCCTGCTTATTCACATAGACATTTTATGTTAGACTCCTGCGAAAAACATTTTGATCATTTGTTTGGTTCTTCTTTCTGAACACCGAACAGAGCATCAGGGGCTACTATCTACAAGGTGATATTCTTTTACAAGTATATTACTCACCTCACAGCCTGTTAGAAGGCTAACGCAGGCTCCGGTCAATCCACTTTTGGCTAATTGGACTTTCTCAATCACCATACTCATAAGAGTACGGTGTTCTTCCATAATGGAAGTGCCTTGTAGCGCTTCCAGCAATCTGTCTGATGCCTCTGGATGGACAGAGGTCACCAGCGGAGGCGGCTTGCCCCCCTCGTTCGGGAGAGGCTGCCTGCCCGAATTCGGTGCCTCTTGGGTCTCCGGAGCTTTGTCCGGCTGAGGGTCGAACTGGACTCGGCCCTCATCGATGGGGTCTGTACGGGTTTTGCCCCCCATGTGCCCGGCATCTGGACTTCTTTCCTCCGGTATCACCGGAATGGCCTCCCCTTGGCCCAGTATCCTTCGGGACAACACCTCAGTGTTGTTAGAGGCCTTATGGGAGGTGGCCGTTGGAAGGGAATCACTGTTCATCACCGACGGATACAGCGAACCCTTCGAAGAGCAGGAGAGCTCGATGTCGGATTGGGCCAGACTGCAGATACATGGTTTAACGCATTAAAATCGATAAAGTGAAAAAACCAGAAATATTACCACGTCCCGATACTTATGATTTGGCCACAGGCTTGACCCTAGGCCCCCACTCCCCGCTGCTGTTGGTGGCTGCGGCGGAGTAGTCCAGAAGGGAGATTTTCCCTTCTTGGCTGCCTCGGCCTCCCCATGTGTGGAGCCTTCCTATTCTTCTTCTCCCCGGTGGGAGGGGAACGGATCTCTATTTCTCCTCCTCCTCATCCTTGTTGTCTTCGGCGGAGGAGTGTGTCTCGACGTCTTGGGACGCCACGTCTGAAGCGCCCTTATGGCAGAGACCACCTCTGGTCCCCTTGGCCTCCTTCTTGGTTTTCTTCTCCGGCACTTCATAGGGTGCCAAAAAAAGCATCTTCGTCGGAAGAGGCATTTCTGGATCTTCAGGTAGCGGAGGCGGACATTCAATCTATTCCGCTATCACTACCTAGGCCTGAAAGATTGGCATAGAGCCTTAGGTTCCTCCCGCAGATATGCCGGTGAAAGATATGCCTTGCAAAACATAAAAGAACTTATCGGATTAGCCCAGCATTTCACGCTAAGCCCGCGATCTTCGGACGTGGGCAGTGGTACCTCCCCGGTCTTAAAAAGAACCTTCCAGATGCCTTCGTATGTCGTATCGAAGAGCTCCAGTAGCGTCTGGTACTTGGCCAGGTCAAACTCCCACAGGTTACAAGTCCGGATCTGGCACGGAAGAATCCGGCGGAAGAGAATGACCTGGAACACATTGACAAGCTTGATTTTCTTGTCAATCATGTTCTGAACGCATGTTTGGAGCCCGGTCACACGCTAAACCCTTCTCTCCCCAGGAGGTGAGCCGCATGGGGACTCTAGATTGGAATTCGGGGGTTGCTGCCCAGTTGGCGCTGCACGGCTCGGTAATGTAGAACCACCCGGACTGCCACCCCTTTACGATCTCCATAAAGGAGCCTTCGGGCTAGGTGACATTGGGCATTTTGCCCACTATAGCGCCTCCGGACTCCGCTTGTTCGCCGCTCACCACCTTGAGCTTCACATTGAAGTTCTTCAGCCATAAGCCGAAGTGAGGTCGGATGCGGAGAAAGTCCTCACACACAACAATGAATGCCGAAATGTTAAGGATGGAGTTGGGCGCCAAGTCGTGGAAGTCCAGCCCGTAGTAGAACATCAGTCCGCGCGCAAACGGGTGGAGGGGGAACCCCAGCCCACGGATGATGTGGGAGAGAAATACCACCATTTCTTGGGGCTCCGGGGTGGGGATGATCTGCTCTGTCACACCCTAGCTAGTCATGCATTAGAGTGTTGCATCATGTTTACTTTTTCATCAGAAACTTGAAATGGGGATGACAGAACCCCCAGTCCCCTCTGAAACCAACTAGGGTTACTAAAATAATTTTTCAATGAACCTGAAATGCCCTTCTAAAATGTCCATCATTTTAGCCTTGGTTCAGAACCTCTGACAAAAGTGGTGCACATTTTTCTAGGCCATCATAGGGTCTTTGAATTAAATCATAGATATTTGAATTTGGGCATTTAAAATAATATAAAATATTTAAATGCTCAAATATCTCCAAACTAAAATGTTTCATGTTGGAAATAATCCAACTATGGACCAGGAGTAGTTTGGTGAATTTTGGAGTTGCCTAGGTATTTTATTTAATTCAACAAAGTTGCAGATATATTAAATAAAACAGAAAACAGAAAAGAAAGGGGAAAGACTTACCTGTGCGGCCCAGCCAGCTGGCCGGCCCAGCTAGCAGCCGACCCAGCCCAACACTGTAGCTCCCCGTCGTCTTCCTCCCCACGCCCCGAAGCTGCTGCGTGTTCGCGCGCGCGCGGCCGCGCGGCCACCTCCTGCTTGCCGACGCCCTCCTGGCCGCGTGGACGACGTCCGCAGCCCGTCCCGATCCCCCCTGCTCTCTCTCACTCTCCCCCGTTTCTCCCTCGCTCTCTCTCGCTCTCGGCCGAAGCACACCGTCGCCGCCGTTCGTCGTAGCCACTGTCTCCGGCCACCCCTCGCTCCCTCGAGTAGCTCAGAAGCTCCGCCTCAACTCCCTCTTCCTCCCCACCGCTCCACGAGTCCCCGGAAGCCCTGCATCACCGCCACGTCGCCGTTCCCCTCTTCGGGCTCCGACCACCGTCGCCGACGAATTCGCCGTCTCCAGCGCGTCCCCGAGCCCGCTTCGACGCCCACTGCAACCGCGGTGAGCTACGCCACCGTTTCCCCCTCTTCTCCCCCTCGTTCCCTCACCGTAGCTTCATCTCCACCACGGCCGAACCTCCGTCGTCGCCGAGCTCGCCGTCGACGCAGCTCCGGCGACCATTTGGTCACCCCGGCGAGTCCAACGCGTTCACAGAACCTACTAGAGCATCCCTAGCACCTCACTTTGCTCGACTTCGAGCTCCAGCACCACTCCCGTGCACGACCGAACCCCGGCGGCCGCAGCCGAGCTCACCGCCGTCAACTCCGGCCACCCCGACCCCAACGGACTCCGCCAAGAGCCGCGGGTCGTCCTCAGCTTCACTCCGGTGGCCTCCGCAGTTCATTTGGTGGCCGAAACGACCAAAACCACTATCGCCGCCGCACTGATGGTCGCCGCCGGCCAGAACTCCGGCGAGCTGACGAGGCCTAGTTGATTAACCACTAATCCACCACCTACTGATGCTGACAAGTGGGCCCAGGGCTTAGTCAAAGCTAACCAGCCCGGGGTCAACGCGGGATTAGCCCCTGTGACACTGACGTGTGGACCCCACACGTCAGGTTTGACCCGAGCCAGCTCTGTTGACCTGCTGATGTCACTGTGATGTCAGGCTGACGTAGTAAATGATATTTCTGGATTTAAATTAAATCAGGAAATTCCAGAATATTATTTAAACTTCAAAAATTCATAACTTTTATTCTGTAACTCCAAATTGGACAAATTATATATGAAAAATGATCAGAAAAATCCAATCTATCCATCTGTACTATTTTCATGCATGATCAAACAAGTTAAATTGATGTTTTAATCAGAACAAGGAAAGGCACTTTAAAAGGCCATATTTGAATTTGAAATTTGAATCTTTGATTCAAATTTGTTCAAACCCTTCTGGCTTTAGTTGCATTAGCCCAACACACTCATATTGCCATGTTTCATGCATGCATCATATTGTTGCACATTGTTTGGTGATGCCTGTGTATCGTTATCCTTTGCGACAGGATCTGTCCCCGAGGAGTACCGTGACTACCCTAACGAAGAACCGTATCCGTGCAACGAACCATCAGGCAAGCAGCCAACCATTTGATCATATCGATACAATCCCATGTTCTCGCTCCTGCTCTCTTTTACTGCATTAAGACAACGCGATTCAAACTGCTGTGTGCTACGGTAGTTGAACCCATTTCCTCTGCATGACCTGTCATTGCCACAGTAACTAGATGAAACCCACTAGCATGTGTAGGAGTTGATTGAGCCCTATGTATGTGTTGTTCCTACCTTGCTATGCCTGCTATGCTTAGAGTCGTGTCAGGTCTGGTTCATCTGGGTGATGGGCTAGAGTGAAATGATTATGTCGGTAATGAGAGTGGTGTGGTGAACACGATTTGGTAAAGGTATCGATGAGAGGCCATGTAGGAGTACATGGTGGGTTGTTTCATTGAAGCCGACCTTAAGCACTGAGATCTGTATGTGTGATTTAAGAATCAGCTACTACCATGCATTGGGCCCGAAACCAATGGACCCTCTCGACTTCTTATTCACGCTAGTTCTCCATCCAGGAGTTGCAAGTAGTTTCTGGTGTTTGTAGCCTACTGGAGGCCGTGGACAGCGCTGACCGTAGGGGTGGGCTGTGATGCGGTAGGTACGTGGCACGGTGTACCGAATACCCGTTAGGTATCTCGGGAACCCTGTTCACATCGTTCGGGGCCGTATGGGAAACCTCGGCCGGACTCCCTGTGGATGGAACCTGAATAGGCGATAAACCTGGACTGGAGGCTTAGGTGATTAGGTAGGTCGTGGCCGACACCCACGTTGGGCTTCCGCTTGAAGGTTGTCGAGTACATGTCGTGTAAGCAACGATAAGTGGTGAGAGCGTGTACGAAGAAGTACACCCCTGCAGGGTTAACATGATCTATTCGAATAGCCGCGTCCGCGGTAAAGGACTACTTGGTTGCCTATACAGTTCATAGACAAGTAAATGGAAAACTACTAAAAGCCTCAAGATAAGTGTGAGTGCCGAGGATGGCTCTTCCGTAGGAAGACGGAGGTGGATCCTCGGTAGTGTATTGAAGTGGTGAGTAGTGGACTCGTGTGCGCAAAACTATTTCAAGTTGGAGTATCGTAGGATAGTCTAGCCAAGAGTCAAAGCTGGCTTGCTGCAATAACTCCACCAACCCTTCTTGATACTATGCATGTATGTAGGATCTGATGTAAGTCTTGCTGAGTACCTTTGTACTCATGTTGCTATAATCTACATTTTTACAGAAGACGCTGCAACCCCTTCTGATGGGTTCTATGTAGACGTTGACATCAACGAGTAGGCTAAGGACCCAGGTGGTGACCCTGAGCTTGTGATGGACCACATAGTATAGTCAGGCTTTCCAAGCCTCTTTTATTTTACTAGTTGTCTGTACTCAGACAAGTTACTTCCGCTGTTGGCTTGTATGATTGTATGACTTGTATGTTGGGTCGTGAGACCCGTACCTTTGTGTGTATGTTATGTATGGCTCTCTGAGCCTTAAATAAAGTACTTGTGTCATAGAGTCATGTTGTGATGCTTCGTTGTATTTGCACATATCGAGCATATTGTGTGTATGATTGAAATGCTTGGTATGTGTGGGATCTGACTATCTAATTGTTTATCTTTAGTAGCCTCTCTTACCGGGAAATGTCTCCTAGTGTTACCGCTGAGCCATGGTAGCTTGCTACTGCTCTGGAACACTTAGGCTGGCCGGCATGTGTCCTTCTTCGTTCCTGTGTCTGTCCCTTCGGGGAAATGTCACGCTTTGAGTACCGGAGTCCTGTTAGCCCGCTACAGCCCGGTTTACCGGAGTCCTGCTAGCCCAGTGCTACAGCCCGGACCCACTTGCTGATGACCGACACGTTCGAAGCTGGGTCATGGATGCCTGTCCCTGTAAGTCTGTGCCACTTTGGGTTTACGACTAGTCATGTCAGCCCGGGCTCTTTATCATATGGATGCTAGCGACACTATCATATACGTGAGCCAAAAGGCGCAAACGGTCCCGGGAAAAGGTAAGACAACACCCGTGGGGATACCGTGCGTGAGGCCGCAAAGTGATATGAGGTGTTACCAGCTAGATCGATGTGACATCGAGTCGGGGACCTGACAGCGTTGGCATCAGAGCCGGACTGCCTGTAGGTTCTCCAAGTCAAACTGGTCGATGTTGAGTCTAGAAATTCTTTAGTTATATGTAGGGGAATTGTTTGTGGGTTGGAACGTAAGGCTCTTTTTACTCCTTATACCTTATGACTTTCTGATCTGAGTCAGTCCATTCTTCCACCGGGGGTTAAGGAATTAGGATCTGTTCTCTCTATCAGGATCACGTGTTACTAATCAGTAGTACCTTATAAGTTTGATGGTTATCAGCCTAGTTCAATTCTACTACCACATTATGTTGTAGGAATGGTTTCAAGACTTGATATGATGATGTTGAGTGTGTACGAAATCCTTTGTCAAATGTCTCAATATCCTTTTTGAGCATTTACAGCTGTTATGCTGCCGAAATTTTGCTAGAAATTCTAATGCCTTTGCATTATGATTATGCTTTCAGATGGCCACTCGCGACCTCAATCAAGTGGTTCGCCTGACTCGATGCCTAGATGTACCCGGCCATACTGCTAAGTTGGTCAGGGTAATGACTGAGGCTGGATACCGCTGGTATCCTGAGTACACGGTCGAAGAGCAATTCCGAGATTTTAATCAAAGCCAGTATCTCTGCACTGTCAGGATATTTCCATCTTATCCTGGATCCACTGAGCCTCTTCACTGCTCCTATGGACTCGGGGTTACTATCGAGATGGCTGTGCAGGATGCCGCCTACTCTATGATGACCATTATGCGAGTCAGATCTGGTTTATTTCGGGACTCTGACTTCCGGTATATGCCAGGATCACTTCCGGGGGCACAAGGGTATCTCCAGGCTATCTATGCTGACTCCACTCAGGAGGATTCACGGACTCGCACCACTGCTGAGATGCTCGAGGATAAGGACCGTGAAAATCGGGCCTTAAGGTTAGAGCTCTTCAATACCCGTGCTGACCACTGGGCCACCTTGACTCGGTTCGCACCGGCGGTGCAAGCTGGATATTCAGATATGCGCAATCTCTATCCTGTGAGATCTGCTTTGCCGGACGTGATGGTTTGGCGTGATGTAGGAGGCATCACCCCACCTCGCGGTCCCCGCAGGCCACCGTTTGTTGGTCCACGACCTCATCCTAGCCCCTATGGTCCACAAGCTCCGCGAGACCGTCTGTTTCCGGATGATCATGTTGAACTTCCAGGCTATGGAGGTGATTTCTACGAGGACTACTACGGATCGGTCTGAGTTAGTAGTAGTATCACTAGTTCGCACTAGCTGTGTCGTCTATTGTCCTGCGTGTCTCGTGGGATATGACCTAGTTTGTACTCTTTCCGGAGATGTAGAAAAATAATGTATAGGAGCTTGGAATGCCTCCGATGAGATGTAATCCTCTTTTCACCGTATTAGTACTAAACCTGTATGGTGTGTATGACGATGGAATAAAGAAGCAGTTTCTGTATCTACCATGTCATACGGATGATCATCTTGCATTCCGAATTATTCCTTACGTTATGTATCCTATGTCGGAATTTTATCATTCTGACTAAATCATTGTCTTGTCCACCTAGGATGGTCAACACACGCGCTAATCCTGCTTCCCAAGAGCAGGCCGAAGGCAGTGAAGCCAGGAATGAAAATCTGCCTCATCCTCCTTCACTAGCCGAGGTTATGATGGAAGCTGAGAGAAACAAGCGGGAGACAAACCGTTTGTTGGAGCGTATTGAACAGAACACAGCACACCATCAGAGGGCTAACGTGGTGTCACTTAGTGATTTTATCAAATTGCATCCACCCACGTTCCACCACTCCGTCGAGCCTCTCGACGCTGATGACTGGCTTCGCAGTATCTCTCACAAACTGCGTTCGGCGCTGGTAGCTGAGGCTGACAAGGTCACCTTTGCTGCATATCATCTTGAAGGCCCCGCCAGTCTATGGTGGGAGAATTATGGAGCTATGCGCCCAGCAGGCCATGTCACAACTTGGGCTGAATTCAGCGACGCTTTCCGTGAACATCACATTCCGGAGGGTCTCATGGACCGTAAGCGTGAAGAATTTTGCAATTTCACCCAAGGCCGACTTTCTGTGGATGTCTATAGCAGGGAGTTTGGTAATCTTGCACGATATGCAACCGAGGAAGTTTCTACTGACGCCAAGAAGCAAGCAAGGTTCCGCAAGGGCCTTAGTCCTGAGCTTCGCCGCGACCTCCGTCTGCATGAGTGCACATCCTTTTCGAAACTTGTCAACAAAGCCATCAGTGCTGAAACTGGTCAGACTGACTACGACGCAACACGCAAGCATGGACGTGACACGGGTTCCTCATCCGGTGCTGGTCCTCAGAAGCGCCGCGTGTGGGTACCCAACACCGCCTTGCCACCCAGGTTCACACCGAGGCCATCTTTCCAGGCGCCTCGCCCCGCTCAACAGTCTGCTCCAGCTAAGCCCTATGGGGGTCCAACCAATAATGCTCCTCCACGTACCAGTTCCGTGACTTGTTTCAAGTGTGGGGAATCTGGTCACTATATGCGTGAGTGTCCCCAGACCAACCCCAATCAATCTGCTAAAGCTGTTGGCCGTGGCAAGCCGACAGGAAAGGTGTTTCATGCTAAACCGGTCACCGCCTCACGTGGCCATGTCAACTGTGTCTCTGCCGAAGAAGCTCAAGAAGATCCCAACGTCGTTCTCGGTACGCTTCTTGTTAATTGCCACCCGGCATCTGTTCTTTTCGATACAGGAGCCTCTCATTCCTTTATATCTGAAAATTATGCTCGTTTGCATAACGTTGCATTCTGTGATCTGCCGTCCACTATGGAAATCTCTACCCCTGGGTCTAGATGGCAGACCTCTAGGGTAAGTTATGGAAATGAGATCCAAGTCGACAGACTTGTTTTCCTTGCGTCTTTGATAGCCCTTAAATCTTCAGATATTAATATCATTCTGGGTATGGACTGGATGTCAGCTCATCATGCCCAAATTGATTGCTTCTCTAGGACTGTTCAACTCACCCACCCTTCGGGGAAGATAGTCAATGTCTTGACTCGAATAGCCAAGCGACAATTATATTCTCTTAACGCCAGCCCTTTGCCAGACCTTGAGGACGTTCCGGTAGTCCGTGACTTCCCGGATGTCTTTCCAGAGGAATTGCCAGGTGTTCCACCTGACAGGGATGTTGAGTTCGTAATAGACCTCATCCCGGGAACCGTTCCGATTGCTAGAAGACCTTACAAAATGGCACCTCTAGAACTAGCCGAGCTTAAGAAACAACTCGATGAATCCTTGAAAAAGGGTTTCATCCGACCTAGCTCATCTCCGTGGGCTTGCCCCGTCCTATTCGTCAAGAAGAAGGATGGTACGGACCGGATGGTTGTTGATTACCGACCTGTCAATTTGGTCACAATCAAAAACAAATATCCACTTCCCAGGATCAACGATCTGTATGATCAGCTCGCTGGATCCTCAGTCTTCTCTAAGATGGATTTGAGGTTGGGCTACCATCAAATCAAAATCAGAAACGGGGACATTCCTAAAACGGCCTTTGTTACTCGTTATGGCCAATACGAGTACACCGTCATGTCCTTCGGTTTAACCAACGCTCCAGCCACTTTTTCTCGGTTAATGAACTCAATCTTCATGGAGTATTTGGATAAATTCGTCGTAGTTTATCTCGATGATATACTCATCTACTCCAAGAACGAGGAAGAACATGCCGAACATCTAAGGCTAGTGTTGAAGAAACTTCGAGAGCATCGCCTTTATGCCAAATTTTCTAAATGTGAATTCTGGTTATCAGAAGTGACCTATCTGGGTCATGTAATATCTGGTAAAGGTATTGCTGTTAACCCTGAGCGAGTTCAAGCCGTCCTTGATTGGACTCCACCCGAATCGGTCAAGCAAGTTCGGAGTTTTCTAGGCTTAGCGAGCTATTGCCGTCGCTTTGTCGAGAACTTCTCCAAGGTTGCTAAACCTCTAACCGAACTCCTCAAGAAAGATAAGAAATTCGAATGGACCCCACAATGTGAGCACAGTTTTCAGGAACTGAAAAGACGCCTGACCTCTGCTCCCGTGCTGGTACCGCCAGACTTCTCCAAGGACTTTGTTATCTACTGCGACGCCTCGCGACAAGGACTAGGTTGCATTCTTATGCAAGATCGACACGTAATTGCTTACGCTTCACGGCAATTGCACCCACATGAGGAGAATTATCCTACTCATGATTTAGAACTTGCAGCCGTAGTCTATGCACTTAAGACCTGGCGACATTATCTCCTCGGTAATCGTTGCGAAATATTCACTCATCACCAAAGTCTGAAGTATATTTTCACCCAACCGGATTTGAATCTTAGACAAAGACGTTGGGTTGAATTGATCACAGACTTCGACTTAGGAATAACCTATACCCCAGGGAAAGCCAACGTCATGGCTGATGCGCTAAGTCGTAAATCTTATTGTAACAACCTGATGTTACAACAAAGTCAACCGCTTCTCCATGAGGAATTTCGGAAGCTTAACCTTCACATTGTTCCTCAAGGTTTTCTCTCCACCTTGGTGGCAAAACCTACCCTTACGGATCAAATTATCAAGGCACAGAAGGTAGATCCGGGAATCTCCCGCATCAAGAGGAACATTCAGAAAGGAATTGCGAATTGTTTCTCCGTTAATGATCAAGGAGTCGTATACTTCGGGAATCGACTAGTAGTTCCCAAAGTGCGCAACCTAAGGCGATTAATCCTTAAGGAAGCTCATGAATCTCCTCTCACCATTCATCCCGGTAGTACTAAGATGTATCAGGACCTACGCCAGAGGTTCTGGTGGACTAGGATGAAGAGAGAAATCGCTCAGTATATTGCTAATTGCGACGTCTGTCGTCGTGTAAAAGCAGAGCATCAACGGCCTGCTGGCACCCTTCAACCATTAGCTATTCCTGAATGGAAATGGGATAAAATTGGTATGGATTTCATTACCGGTTTTCCCAGAACCAAAAGAGGGAATAATGCTATTTTCGTCGTGGTCGATCGTCTTTCCAAAGTAGCTCATTTCTTACCTGTTCGTGAGAGTATAACCGCTAGTCAGCTGGCAGACTTATACATCTCCCGAATAGTGTCTCTCCATGGTGTCCCTTTGGAAATCAATTCGGATCGAGGAAGTCTTTTCACCTCTCGATTTTGGGAAAGTTTCCAAAATGCTATGGGAACCCGTCTCTCCTTTAGCACCGCTTTCCACCCTCAGTCAAGTGGTCAAGTGGAACGCGTCAATCAGATTCTAGAAGACATGCTTCGAGCCTCTGTTATCTCGTTCGGAATGGACTGGGAGAAGTGCCTTCCATTTGCCGAATTCGCTTACAACAACAGCTATCAATCTAGCTTGGGTAAAGCCCCTTTTGAAGTTCTCTATGGACGGCGATGTCGAACACCCCTTAACTGCTCAGAGACCGGGGAAAGACAATTCTTTGGCCCGGGTATGATTCAGGAAGCAGAAGAACAAGTTCGTATCGTTCGTGAAAAGTTGAAAACAGCCCAATCCCGTCAAAAGAGTCAATATGACCGAAAACATAAGGCTATGACTTTCGAGGTTGACGAGAAGGCTTACCTTCGGGTCACCCCTCTGAAGGGAACCCATCGTTTCGGTATCAAAGGCAAATTGGCTCCTCGTTACATTGGACCTTTTCGCATTCTTGCCAAACAAGGAGAAGTTGCCTACCAATTGGAACTACCTCCACACCTCTCCAGAGTTCACGATGTCTTCCACGTTTCTCAACTCAGGCGTTGCTTCTCGGATCCTATCCGTGAAGTGGACCACGAAACGCTTGATCTCCAAGATAATCTTACATATCGAGAGTACCCCATTTGTATCCTCGATCAAGCCGAGCGTACCACGCGACGTCATAATATCAAGTTTCTCAAGGTTCAATGGTCGCACCATTCTGAAGATGAAGCAACTTGGGAAAGGGAGGATCGTCTTCGACTTGAATACCCCGCCTTCTTCTCGGAGGAACCCAAATCTCGGGACGAGATTCTTTTGAGTGGGGGTGAGTTGTCACACCCTAGCTAGTCATGCATTAGAGTGTTGCATCATGTTTACTTTTTCATCAGAAACTTGAAATGGGGATGACAGAACCCCCAGTCCCCTCTGAAACCAACTAGGGTTACTAAAATAATTTTTCAATGAACCTGAAATGCCCTTCTAAAATGTCCATCATTTTAGCCTTGGTTCAGAACCTCTGACAAAAGTGGTGCACATTTTTCTAGGCCATCATAGGGTCTTTGAATTAAATCATAGATATTTGAATTTGGGCATTTAAAATAATATAAAATATTTAAATGCTCAAATATCTCCAAACTAAAATGTTTCATGTTGGAAATAATCCAACTATGGACCAGGAGTAGTTTGGTGAATTTTGGAGTTGCCTAGGTATTTTATTTAATTCAACAAAGTTGCAGATATATTAAATAAAACAGAAAACAGAAAAGAAAGGGGAAAGACTTACCTGTGCGGCCCAGCCAGCTGGCCGGCCCAGCTAGCAGCCGACCCAGCCCAACACTGTAGCTCCCCGTCGTCTTCCTCCCCACGCCCCGAAGCTGTTGCGTGCTCGCGCGCGCGCGGCCGCGCGGCCACCTCCTGCTTGCCGACGCCCTCCTGGCCGCGTGGACGACGTCCGCAGCCCGTCCCGATCCCCCCTGCTCTCTCTCACTCTCCCCCGTTTCTCCCTCGCTCTCTCTCGCTCTCGGCCGAAGCACACCGTCGCCGCCGTTCGCCGTAGCCACTGTCTCCGGCCACCCCTCGCTCCCCCGAGTAGCTCAGAAGCTCCGCCTCAACTCCCTCTTCCTCCCCACCGCTCCACGAGTCCCCGGAAGCCCTGCATCGCCGCCACGTCGCCGTTCCCCTCTTCGGGCTCCGACCACCGTCGCCGACGAATTCGCCGTCTCCAGCGCGTCCCCGAGCCCGCTTCGACGCCCACTGCAACCGCGGTGAGCTACGCCACCGTTTCCCCCTCTTCTCCCCCTCGTTCCCTCACCGTAGCTTCATCTCCACCACGGCCGAACCTCCGCCGTCGCCGAGCTCGCCGTCGACGCAGCTCCGGTGACCATTTGGTCACCCCGGCGAGTCCAACGCGTTCACAGAACCTAGTAGAGCATCCCTAGCGCCTCACTTTGCTCGACTTCGAGCTCCAGCACCACTCCCGTGCACGACCGAACCCCGGCGGCCGCAGCCGAGCTCACCGCCGTCAACTCCGGCCACCCCGACCCCAACGGACTCCGCCAAGAGCCGCGGGTCGTCCTCAGCTTCACTCCGGTGGCCTCCGCGGTTCATTTGGTGGCCGAAACGACCAAAACCACTATCGCCGCCGCACTGATGGTCGCCGCCGGCCAGAACTCCGGCGAGCTGACGTGGCCTAGTTGATTAACCACTAATCCACCACCTACTGATGCTGACAAGTGGGCCCAGGGCTTAGTCAAAGCTAACCAGCCCGGGGTCAACGCGGGATTAGCCCCTGTGACACTGACGTGTGGACCCCACACGTCAGGTTTGACCCGAGCCAGCTCTGTTGACCTGCTGATGTCACTGTGATGTCAGGCTGACGCAGTAAATGATATTTCTGGATTTAAATTAAATCAGGAAATTCCAGAATATTATTTAAACTTCAAAAATTCATAACTTTTATTCTGTAACTCCAAATTGGACAAATTATATATGAAAAATGATCAGAAAAATCCAATCTATCCATCTGTACTATTTTCATGCATGATCAAACAAGTTAAATTGATGTTTTAATCAGAACAAGGAAAGGCACTTTAAAAGGCCATATTTGAATTTGAAATTTGAATCTTTGATTCAAATTTGTTCAAACCCTTCTGGCTTTAGTTGCATTAGCCCAACACACTCATATTGCCATGTTTCATGCATGCATCATATTGTTGCACATTGTTTGGTGATGCCTGTGTATCGTTATCCTTTGCGACAGGATCTGTCCCCGAGGAGTACCGTGACTACCCTAACGAAGAACCGTATCCGTGCAACGAACCATCAGGCAAGCAGCCAACCATTTGATCATATCGATACAATCCCATGTTCTCGCTCCTGCTCTCTTTTACTGCATTAAGACAACGCGATTCAAACTGCTGTGTGCTACGGTAGTTGAACCCATTTCCTCTGCATGACCTGTCATTGCCACAGTAACTAGATGAAACCCACTAGCATGTGTAGGAGTTGATTGAGCCCTATGTATGTGTTGTTCCTACCTTGCTATGCCTGCTATGCTTAGAGTCGTGTCAGGTCTGGTTCATCTGGGTGATGGGCTAGAGTGAAATGATTATGTCGGTAATGAGAGTGGTGTGGTGAACACGATTTGGTAAAGGTATCGATGAGAGGCCATGTAGGAGTACATGGTGGGTTGTTTCATTGAAGCCGACCTTAAGCACTGAGATCTGTATGTGTGATTTAAGAATCAGCTACTACCATGCATTGGGCCCGAAACCAATGGACCCTCTCGACTTCTTATTCACCCTAGTTCTCCGTCCAGGAGTTGCAAGTAGTTTCTGGTGTTTGTAGCCT
Source organism: Triticum aestivum (assembly GCF_018294505.1). Lineage (NCBI taxonomy): Eukaryota > Viridiplantae > Streptophyta > Magnoliopsida > Poales > Poaceae > Triticum > Triticum aestivum. Next base: position 647,395,387 of record NC_057801.1, read on the forward strand.
ACTGGAGGCCGTGGACAGCGCTGACCGTAGGGGTGGGCTGTGATGCGGTAGGTACGTGGCACGGTGTACCGAATACACGTTAGGTATCTCGGGAACCCTGTTCACATCGTTCGGGGCCGTATGGGAAACCTCGGCCGGACTCCCTGCGGATGGAACCTGAATAGGCGATAAACCTGGACCGGAGGCTTAGGTGATTAGGTAGGTCGTGGCCGACACCCACGTTGGGCTTCCGCTTGAAGGTTGCCGAGTACATGTCGTGTAAACGACGATAAGTGGTGAGAGCGTGTATGAAGGAGTACACCCCTGCAGGGTTAACATGATCTATTCGAATAGCCGCGTCCGCGGTAAAGGACTACTTGGTTGCCTATACAGTTCATAGACAAGTAAATGGAAACTACTAAAAGCCTCAAGATAAGTGTGAGTGCCGAGGATGGCTCTTCCGTAGGAAGACGGAGGTGGATCCTCGGTAGTGTATTGAAGTGGTGAGTAGTGGACTCGTGTGCGCAAAACTGTTTCAAATGGAGTATCGTAGGATAGTCTAGCCAAGAGTCAAAGCTGGCTTGCTGCAATAACTCCACCAACCCTTCTTGATACTGTGCATGTATGTAGGATCTGATGTAAGTCTTGCTGAGTACCTTTGTACTCATGTTGCTATATTCTACATTTTTACAGAAGACGCTGCAACCCCTTCTGATGGGTTTTATGTAGACGTGGACATCAACGAGTAGGCTAAAAGACCCAGGTGGTGACCCTGAGCTTGTGAAGAACCACATAGTATAGCCAGGCTTTCCAAGCCTCTTTTATTTTACTAGTTGTCTGTACTCAGACAAGTTACTTCCGCTGTTGGCTTGTATGATTGTATGACTTGTATGTTGGGTCGTGAGACCCGTACCTTTGTGTGTATGTTATGTATGGCTCTCTGAGCCCTAAATAAAGTACTTGTGTCGTAGAGTCATGTTGTGATGCTTCGTTGTATTTGCACATATCGAGCATATTGTGTGTATGATTGAAATGCTTGGTATGTGTGGGATCTGACTATCTAGTTGTTTATCTTTAGTAGCCTCTCTTACCGGGAAATGTCTCCTAGTGTTACCGCTGAGCCATCGTAGCTTGCTACTGCTCTGGAACACTTAGGCTGGCCGGCATGTGTCCTTCTTCGTTCCTGTGTCTGTCCCTTCGGGGAAATGTCACGCTTTGAGTACCGGAGTCCTGTTAGCCCGCTACAGCCCGGTTTACCGGAGTCCTGCTAGCCCAGTGCTACAGCCCGGACCCACTTGCTGATGACCGACACGTTCGAAGCTGGGTCATGGATGCCTGTCCCTGTAAGTCTGTGCCACTTTGGGTTTACGACTAGTCATGTCAGCCCGGTCTCTTTATCATATGGATGCTAGCGACACTATCATATACGTGAGCCAAAAGGCGCAAACGGTCCCGGGAAAAGGTAAGACGACACCCGTGGGGATACCGTGCGTGAGGCCGCAAAGTGATATGAGGTGTTACCAGCTAGATCGATGTGACATCGAGTCGGGGACCTGACATGCTCCTTGGCCGAAAGCCGATGAGCGATGTCTTTTGACAAGTACCCGACCTCCCGGAGCTTCTTGATGTCCTCCTTCTTGACGGAGGAGGCCATACACTTGCCTCCAGCTCCAGATCCGGACATGATTGGAGTGCTTTTTTGGGCGGAAGAGATGGGAGCTCGAGGATGAATGAGCAGAGGAAGAAGAGGGCGTGGGTGAAAGAGGGGAATCCTTATCCCTTTATAAAGGCTGTAAAAATCGTGCGCCTCCCCGTTCACCCTAAAACTCGCTTATTTCCCAAGTGCCATGCTGATGGCATGATTGGGTTACCCATGCCCGTATTGATGAGAATCCCGTGATAAGGGGACACGATCTCTGTTTCGACAAGACGTGCCAATGAAACCGTGCCTCGAAATACGGAGGGGTGGGATGAAAACGGTTCGAATAAAGACCAGGCCATGGCGTGATGTCATGCTGTGATATTTCAGCAGATTAGACCCGTGGGATGTTATAATCTCTATAGTGGTATGTGGGATTTGTTTTGCAGAGCCGGACATGATTCTTATGTTCAAGACTGTTTTGAAGTATTCGAAGAAGGAACCCGCCTTGCAATGCCAAAGACAATTTGTGAGCCGGACTCATTGTCATTGAAGCCTAGTTCAGGGCTACTGAGGGAGTCCTGGATTAAGGGGTCCTCAGACAGCCGGACTATATGCGAATGCCGGACTGTTGGATTGTGAAGATAAAGGATAGAAGACTTCGTCCCGTGTCCGGATGGACTCTCCTTTGCGTGGAAGGCAAGCTTGGCGATTCGGATGTGAAGATTCCTTTCTCTGTAACCGACTCTGTGTAACCCTAGCCCCCTCCGGTGTCTATATAAACCGAAGGGTTTAGTCTATAGGACAAGAACAATCACAACCATAGGCTAGCTTCTAGGGTTTAGCCTCTATGATCTTGTGGTAGATCTACTCTTGTAATACTCATATCATCAAGATCAATCAAGCAGGAAGTAGGGTATTACCTCCAACGAGAGGGCCTGAACCTGGGTAAACATCATGTCCCCCACCTTCTGTTACTATTAGCCTTAGACGCACAGTTCGGGACCCCTACCCGAGATCCGCCGGTTTTGACACCGACATTGACCTCATAACGCGAAGACATTCACTTATTTGTTGAAACTTGGTTCCAGATTTGTACGAATCCAAGAATAGGTACAAGTGAGAAATCTAACTTGATGTGAAGCATAAGTGAATATACTAGGCATTGATATGAGATGCAGAACAGGATATATAGATTCAAAAGTGTAAGCATAGAAACCACTTTTGGTAGAGAAGGATGAATCTATCGGATCAAAAAGGCAGTAAATAGTAAGTTTTAATTACCACACGAAGAACTGCTAGACAAAACAGAGTAGGAGGCCGATCAGTTCAATCTACCATTCCCTAACTTGGCAACGAAAGACACCTACGGCAGAGGCAGACAAGACGAGGTCCGCGGCCGGCGTGAGGACATCGTCGACGAGGTCGCGGCAGCTAAGCGCTTCGTCGCCGGCATCATCAAGAGCTAGCAGTGGCGCTAGGGTTTCAGCGAGGTGTGGAGGCGGGAGAGGGATTTTTGACCGCGATGAGATGTGTATTTATAAGGAAAGGGACAGCACAACGCAATTACTCAGGTGCCCCTAGCGGTTCACATCTGAGGGACACGTGGCGAAGATGCAACACATTGGAAGTTGTTCCATGTTCCCACGCTCGCCTGGATTGTCGGGTGGTCGTTCTGGCTTCTCCAATTTTCAGGCAATAAGGATACAACATTAAAAATAGATTAAATGTTTGTCAGATTGCCATCAGCTGACAAGGACTGGGAGAAGACAATCTACAGGTTTCAATAGAATGCATATGATTTGGACAGATAGAGTTGAGGTAGAATCATAGAATAGGTTAGGGTCCGATCACATTCACTTAGATCAAAAGATTCAAGAGTGAAGACATAGCTATAAGTGAATGCTGTAGAGGACAGAACACAAATATATATATATATATATATATATACACACATATACATATACATATATATATGTATGTATATGAACCAAATCAACATTGTGAAGATAAATAATGAAGATAGATTAATGTTGAAGACAATCCAAATGCGAAGACTTTGCAATTGTAACGCCAAGAGAAACACTTCAATAAGAATTTGGTGGTGGCGTTACCCACCGTATAGGAAGTATTAGACCCAGACATGGCGCACAATTATCGTGGCGATCTGAAGTCAAATTCCACATTAATGTATTCACACTCAGAAGGTAAGTCTTCATTAATTGAAGATATACGTTACTTTGTGTGTTGCACATCTAAGTCATCAACATGCATAAGTGTTAGGATGTGTGTCCATTCACAGGACATTCGAGGATTCTAAGATATTTAGCTCACACCGCAACTTGCAAAACCTTTTCTCATCCAAGGGCTTAGTGAAGATATCTGCCAATTGCTCTTAGGTGTTGACATGAATGATATCAATGTCTTCCTTCTTGACATGATCTCTGAGAAAGTGATCATGGATCTGAATGTGCTTTGTCTTTGAGTGCTGAACTGGATTCTTGGAAAGCTTGATGGCGCTTTCATTGTCACAGAAGAGTGGCACATTCTTCGTGTTGATGCCATAGTCCTTGAGAGTTTGCTTCATCCATAGAAGTTGAGCACAGCATGATCCAGCATCAATGTATTCAGATTCAGCAGCGGAGAGTGACACACAGTTCTGCTTCTTTGAAGACCAACAGACAAGTGATCGACCGAGAAAGTGACATGTTCCTGAGTTGGCCTTGTGATCAACTTTGTCACCAGCATAATTAGCATCAGAATACCCAATCAGATCAAATGTTGAGCCATTTGGATACCATAATCCTATCGTTGGGGTGTAACCCAAATATCGAAGAATTTGCTTCACCGCTAGGTGATGCGACTCATTTGGTGCTGCTTGGAATCGGGCACACATACAAACTCTAAGCATTATATATGGCCTAGATGCACATAAGTAAAGTAAGGAACCAATCATGGAGCGGTATAACTTTTGATCGAACTCTTTACCATTGTCTTCAGGACCCAGATGACTTTTGGTTGGCATTGGTGTCGTGTATCCTTTGCAGTCTTGCATTCCAAACTTCTTGAAGCAGTCTTTGAGGTATTTCTCCTGAGATATGAAGATGTCGTTTCTCTGCTGACGGATTTGAAGACCAAGGAAGAACTTTAGCTCACCCATCATGGATATCTGATATTGCTCTTGCATCACGTGCCCAAACTCATCATTGTATATCTTCTCGGTGTAGCCGAAGATAATGTCATCCACATAGATTTGGCACACAAACAGTTCACCGTCGTATGACTTCGTGAAGAGTGTTGGATCTAGTGAACCAAGTTTGAAGCCTTTGCTCTTCAAGAAATCTTTGAGCGTGTCATACCAGGCGTGAGGTTCTTGTTTGAGGCCATACAGTGCTTTTTTGAGCTTGTACACCATATCATGATGTTTTGGATCTTCAAAGCCAGGTGGTTGTGCAACATACACTTCTTCTTCAATCTTGCCATTGAGAAAGGCACTCTTCACATCCATTTGGTACAGTAGGATGTTGTGATGGTTGGCATATGCAAGCAGTATGCGAATGGCTTCAACTCTTGCCACGGGAGAAAATGTTTCATCGAAGTCAATCCCTTCTATTTGAGTGTAACCTTGAGTAACCAGATGGGCCTTGTTTCTAACAACTTGACCATGTTCATCTTGTTTGTTGTGATAGATCCATTTGGTGCCAATGATATTATGCTTGCGAGGATCAGGACACTTGACTAGTTCCCAGACATTATTCATCTCGAACTGATGAAGCTCTTCTTGCATGGCTTGAATCCATTCAGGTTCCATAATGGCTTCAGCAACTTTCTTGGGTTCAGATATAGAGACAAATGCAAAGTGCCCACAGAAATTTGTCAGTTGTGTTGCTCTTTAACGAGTGAGTGGACCAGGTGCATTGATGTTATCAATTATCTTCTCAATCTGTACTTCATTTGCAACACGGGGATGTACTGGACTAAGATTTTGCCCTTGCAGATCATTGTCTTCAGCTTCAGCATTGACTTCGGGCTAAGCATTGTCTTCAGGGTGACTTGGTGCAATGATGAGTTCATCTTCAGCCTGAGCTTCGGGCGGTATGATTTCTCCAGTACCCATGAGCTTGATAGATTCACTAGGAGGAACTTCATATGACACATTTGGTAGGTGCTCTCTTTGCGAGCCATTAGTCTCATTGAACCGCACATCCATAGTTTCAACCACTTTATAGTGAAAGAGGTTGAAGATTCTGTAGGAGTGCGAATCCTTTCCTTATCCAAGCATAAAATCTTCATGTGCTTTTGGTGCAAATTTTGAAGTGTGATGTGGATCCTTGATCCAGCACCTAGCACCAAATACTCTAAAGTAGCTTAGGTTTGGCTTCTTACCAGTTAGCAGCTCATATGATGTCTTCTTTAGAAGCTTGTGAAGATAAACTTGGTTGATGATGTGGCATGCAATGTCAATGGCTTCAGGCCAGAACTTCTTGGAGTCTTGTACTCATCTAGCATCGTCCGAGCCATCTCGATGAGGGTTCTGTTCTTGTGCTCCACGATTCCATTCTGCTGAGGTGTGTAGGGAGCAGAAAACTCATGAGTGATGCCCAGTGTATCAAGGTAAGTGTCGAGGCCGGTGTTCTTGAATTCTGTGTCGTTTTCACTTCTGATGTGCTTGATCTTGACACCGTAGTTCGTCATGGCATGATTGGCGAAGCATTTGAAGACATCCTACACTTCAGTCTTATAGAGAATTATATGCACCTAGATAGATCTTGAGTAATCATAAACAATAATGAAACCATAGAGACAAGCAGTGGTGGTAAGAGTAGAGTAATGAGTAGGGCCGAATAAGTCCATGTGAAGCAGCTCGATGGGTTGAGATGTCGTCATGATTGTCTTCGAGGGATGCTTGGCCCTAGTCATCTTCCCAGCTTCACAGGCACCACACAGATGGTCTTTCTTGAACTTGACACCTTCAATGCCGATGACATGCTTCTTCTTCGCGAGAGTGTACAAGTTCCTCATGCCCGCATGTCCTAGCCTCCGATGCCAGAGCCAGCACTCTGAAGCTTTTGCTAGAAGACATACGGCTAGCTATGATCCTCCTGAGAAATCTACCATATACATATCATCTTTTCGATACCCTTCAAAGACTAGAGATTTGTTAGATTCCATAAGAACAAGGCAACGATATTTTCCAAATATCACAATCATGTTCAAATCACATAGCATTCATACAGACATTAAGTTGAAACCAAGGGATTCAACAAGCATCACTTTATCCATGTGCTGATCCTTTAAGATTGCAACTCTACCATGACCCAATACCTTACTTTTACCAGTGTCAGCAAATGTGATATGACTCTTATCAGACGGCCGAAGAGTTGAATCCATCAGAATACTTTGATCACCAGTCATGTGGTTGGTGCAGCCACTATCCAAAATCCATTCTGAAGCATGAGGTGTCATAGCCTATAGTACAGTTTGGGGGATAGGCTTCACCAAGAGAGTTATGAAGCATAAACATTTGATAAACAAGTGGAACATAGAAGTTAAGATCTTGGTTAGGATAGATAGGTTGAGTATCAAGGAATCTCGGGATGAAATACATAGTAAGGTCATTTGGGCATTTTATCTTGCGCCCCACAAGATGTTTAAGGTCCCCATCATAAGCATCAAATGCCTTTGATTTCCGGCTGGAGACCTTTCCCTGCAAAAGAGAGTTAAGTTTTCTTAACCACCCACTTTTTCAGGGGTGGCTTAGAAGCAATAAGTCTAAGTGCAGCATCTGAGAACTTCGGCTTTGAAGCCTAGCAAATAGCCTTGTAGGAGGAGAATGATACTCATAGGAATAAGCAGAAAAGTTCTTAGACTTATGAACATAGCGGTTTGATGAAACATGCTCATATTCAAAGGTCTGAGTATGATTTCCCTGCAAAACATTGGCATTACGGTGACTCAGGTGAGTCCTCTGTCTGTATGAAGCCTTTGGACCATACGAAGCCTTTGGTCTAGGGTTTGTCTTCTTCCCAGGTGGTGTCGTAACGACATTCACAGGAAGACTTTCGAGACACCTTTTGGGTACCCAGATCTTCTTAAGAGGTGGTCCATTCCTGCAGTTAGTACCAATATACATGGCAAACACTTCACCATTCTGATTTCTGAATAGTTTGTAGTTTGCATCAAATGATTCATCAATGATAATTGGGTTAGCACTAGTGAAGCCAGATAAGGTAGATGGATCTACCGAAGGTCCCTTAGCAGCAACCCATGTGGTTTTGGGGTACTACTCAGGCATCCAGTAAGAACCATTGACATTCATTTTCCTCTCGAACCCAACACCCTCTTTCCTAGGGTTTCGGTTCAGAATCTGCTTTTTAAGGACATCACATAGTGTCTGATGCCCTTTGAGACTTTTCTACATTCCTGTCTCAAGTAATGACTTCAACCTGGCATTCCCATCAGCAATAGTAGTAGTATCCTCAGATGAGGGATTAGTTACCACATTAGCAGTTGAAGATATTGCAACAGTAGTAGCAGTTGAACATTCAGCAACAGAGACAGCATTATCACGCTCAATACATTTTAGACATGGTGATTCAAATCCTTCCTGAGCGGAACTGATCTATTGAGCGCGGAGTGACTCATTTTCCTTTTCAAGATCTTCGTGAGCCGATCTAAATTTCTCAAGTTCCTACTTCATTTGAAGATAATCATAGGAAAGCTTTTCATGAGAGGTTGAGAGCGATTCATGACGACTTTCAAGTTCCTCATACTTAACATGAAGATTTTTAATGTCTTCAATTAAGGACTAAGATCGGGTCATTTCCGCGTCCAACAGGTCATCGCTTTTGTCTAACAGTTTTTGAATATGTTCCACGGCATTCTGTTGTCCAGTTGCAATTTTAGCAAGTGTTTTGTAGCTAGGTTTAGATTCACATTCAGAGTCATCTTCACTTGATGTTTGAAAGTAAGCATCGCGTGAGTTTACCTTGGCACCACATGCCATGAAGCAGTAGGTGGGAGCAGAGTCATCCTCATCCTTGGCATCAGCATTGGTGACAAGGCCATTGTCTTCAGTGTTGAAGATGGACCTAGCGACGTATGCAGAAGCTAGAGCCAAACTTGCCACTCTAGAATCAGATTCCTCCTCGGACTCCATCTCTGCCTCCTCGGATGCAGACTCCTCCTTTGAATCCATCTCCTTTCCAACAAAAGCACGAGCCTTGCCAGATGAGCTCTTCTCGTGTGAAGAAGACTTCGATGAAGACTTGGAAGAAGACTTTGAGGATTTCTTCTTCTTCTTGTCATCAGAATCATATTCCTTGCTCTTCTTCTTCTTCTTCTTCTTCTTTGTCTCGTTGTCCCACTGTGGACACTCACAGATGTAGTGACCAGGTTTCTTGCACTTGTGATAGGTTCTCTTCTTTTGATCACGAGCGGAAGCTTCATCATTCCTTGAGCTGGGTCTTGAAGACTTTTTGAAGTCTTTCTTCTTGGTGAACTTCTGGAACTTCTTCACAAGCATAGCGAGCTCCTTTCCAATATCTTCAGGATCACTAGAACTGCCGTCAGATTCTTCTTCAGATGAGGAGACGGCCTTTGCCTTCAAAGCACGAGTACGGCTATAGTTGGGACCATAGATATCTCTTTTCTCAGATAGCTGGAACTCATGTGTGTTGAGCCTCTCCAGTATGTCAGACGGATCGAGAGTCTTGAAGTTAGGGCGCTCTTGAATCATCAGGGCCAGGGTGTCAAATAAGCTGTCGAGAGATCTCAGTAGTGTCTTGACGATTTCATGCTTGGTGATCTCCGTGGCGCCGAGTGCATGAAGCTCATTGGTGATATCAGTGAGGCTATCAAATGTGAGATGGACATTCTCATTGTCATTTCTCTTGAAGTAGTTGAAGAGATTGCGAAGAACACTGATCCTTGAATCTCTCTGTGTTGAGACGCCTTCATTGACCTTGGAGAGCCAGTCCCAGACCAGCTTTGAAGTTTCCAGAGCACTCACACGACCATACTGCCCCTTGGTTAGATGACCACAGATGATGTTCTTGGGAGTTGAGTCCAGTTGCACGAAATTCTTGATATCAGCAGGAGTGACACCTTCACCAGTCTTGGGAACGTCGTTCTTGACGACATACCAGAGATCGACATCAATGGCTTCAAGATGCATGCGCATCTTATTCTTCCAGTAGGGGTAATCAGTGCCATCGAAGATAGGGCATGCAATGGAGACTTTGATTATCCCTGCAGTCGACATAGCTAAACTCCAGGTGGTTAAGACAAATCACACAGAACAAGGGAGCACCTTGCTCTGGTACCAATTGAAAGTGCTAGTATTCGACTAGAGGGGGGTGTGAAAGTCTTCAAAACATGAGAGTTTCAAAGACAAACAATAGAAATGACCCTATAGATATGCAGCGGAAGGTAGACTAGACTAGACAAGCCATAGTCAAGTAAGTAATGAAGTGAAAGCACGAAGACTATAAGCAACTAGGTAGATTGGATCAGGATGAAAGATAGTATGAAGCCAAACAAACAACAATCTTCACACAGTGAAGTCAAACAGATAAGGCAAGTAGGCAAAGACTTCACGAAGATAAACTGTAAGTAAGGCGAGAGAGGTAGGATAGAACCAGTTGCTCGGAGAGGACAAGGGATTTGTTTGACCAGTTCCAGTTGTTCTGACAACTGTACGTCTGGTTAGGGAGGCTGAGATTCAACTCAGAAGACTGTGCCTTCACCTTATTCCCCTTGAGCTAAGAACAGTTAGTCCTTGCCCAATCACTCTGGTAAGTCTTCAAGGGAGACTTCCAAACCTTCACAGACTTCTTTCACCGACAATACACAATGACTCTTGGATGCTCAAAACGTGACGCCTAACCGGCTGGAGGATTCACAGTCCTCAAGTGTAATAAGTCTTCAGATCACACGGATAGAAATACTTCAGTGATGCCTAACACTCTTTGGCTCTGGGTGTTTTGGGCTTTGTCCTCGCAAGGATTCTCTCTCAAAGGGTTCGGAGGTGGGTTGCTCTCAAACGACAAAAGCCGTGCACAAACTCTGAGCAGCCACCAATTTATGGTGTAGGGGGTGGGCTATTTATAGCCAGGAGGCAACCCAACCTGATTTGTCCGAAATGACCATGGGTCACTAAGGAATTGACAAGTGTCCAACGGTTAGATTTCAAACACACGTGGCATCTTAGCTTGGGCTACAAGAAAAGCTGACTCATCCAGCTCTGGATAAGATTTTCTCTCATTATTTTCACTCGAAGACATAGGATTTGGTTGAGCATCACATCAGTCACCCTGACTTTGTTCACTGGGACCCCACTTAATAGTACAGTTGTTCCTATGACTCAACAAAGAAGAAAAGGAAACTACGAAACAACTATGTCTTCGCACTCCATAGTCTTCACGCGATGTCTTCTCTTGTCATAGACTTCAATGTGAATGTCTTCACAAACCACCATTGTCTTCAATGTCTTCACACATTTTTAGGGGTCATCTCTAGTAGGTAAACCGACTCAACGTGGGACTACTACCTGTGTTATCCTGCAATTCTCACAAACAAATTAGTCCCTCAACCAGGTTTGTCGTCAATACTCCAAAACAAACTAGGGGTGGCACTAGGTGCACTTGCAGTTTGGTTCTCTTGTGAAATCTAGATTCCTTTGCCAAGGCAATTGCTCCAGTATTGTCACAAAATATTTTCATTGGACCCGATGCACTAGGTATTACACCTAGATAGGATATGAACTCCTTCATCCAGACTCCTTCATTTGTTGCTTCCAAAGCAGCTATGTACTCCGCTTCACACGTAGATCCCGCGACGACGCTCTAGTTGGAACTGCACCAACTGACAGCTCCACCATTCAATATAAATACGTATCCGGTTTGTAACTTAGAGTCATCCGGATCAGTGTCAAAGCTTGCACTGACGTAACCATTTACGACAAGCTCTTTGCCACCTCCATAAACGAGAAACATACCCTTAGTCCTTTTTAGGTATTTCGGGATATTCTTGACCGCTGTCCAGTGATCCACTCCTGGATTACTTTGGTACCTCCCTGCTAAACTTATAGCAAGGCACACATCAGGTCTGGTACACAGCATTGCATACATGATAGAACCTATGGCTGAGGCATAGGGAATGAATTTCATTTTCTCTCTATCTTTTGCAGTGGTCGGGCATTGGGTCTGACTCAACTTCACACCTTGTAACAGAGGCAAGAACCCTTTCTTTGACTGATCCATTTTGAACTTCTTCAAAACTTTATCAAGGTATGTGCCTTGTGAAAGTCCAATTAAGCGTCTTGATCTATCTCTATAGATCTTGATGCCCAATATATAAGCAGCTTCACCGAGGTATTTCACTGAAAAATGCTTATTCAAGTATCCGTTTATGCTATCTAGAAACTTTGTATTATTTCCAATCAACAATATGTCATCCACATATAATATTAGAAATGCTACAGAGCTCCCACTCACTTTCTTGTAAATACAGGCTTCTCCAAAAGTCTGTATAAAACCATATGCTTTGATCACATTATCAAAGAGTATATTCCAACTCCAAGAGGCTTGCACCAATCCATAAATGGATCACTGGAGCTTGCACACTTTGTTAGCACCTTTTGGATCGACAAAACCTTCTGGTTGCATCATATACAACTCTTCTTTAAGAAATCCATTAAGGAATGATGTTTTGACATCCATTTGCCAAATTTTATAATCATAAAACGCGGCAATTGCTAGCATGATTCAAACAGACTTAAGCATTGCTACAGGTGAGAAGGTCTCATCATAGTCAACTCCTTGAACTTGTTGAAAACCTTTTGCAACAAATCGAGCTTTGTAGACAGTAACATTACCATCAGCGTTAGTCTTCTTCTTGAATATCCATTTATTTTCTATGGCTTGCCGACCATCGGGCAAGTCCACCAAAGTCCATACTTTGTTCTCATACATGGATCCCACTTCAAATTTCATGGCCTCAAGCCATTTTGCAAAATCTGGGCTCGTCATCGCTTCCTCATAGTTTGTAGGTACATCATGGTCTAGTAACATGACTTCCAGAATAGGATTACCGTACCACTCTGGAGTGGATCGTACTCTGGTTGACCGACGAAGTTCGACAGTAACTTGATCTGAAGTTGATCAAAATAATTAGCTTCTTCACTAATTGGAGTAGGAATCGCTGGAACTGATTTCCGTGATGAACTACTTTCCAATTCGGGAGAAGGTACAAATACCTCATCAAGTTCTACTTTCCTCCCACTCACTTCTTTCGAGAGAAACTCCTTCTCTAGAAATGATCCATTCTTTGCAACAAATATCTTGCCTTCGGATCTGTAATAGAAGGTGTACCCAACATATTCTTCTGGGTATTGTATGAAGAAGCATCTCTCTGATTTGGGTTCGAGCTTATCAGGTTGAAGCTTTTTCACATAAGCATCGCAGCCCCAGACTTTAAGAAATGACAGCTTGGGTTTCTTGCCAAACCGCAGTTCATATGGTGTCGTCTCAACAGATTTAGATGGTTCCCTATTTAATGTGAAGGCAGCTGTCTCTAAAGCATAACCCCAAAACTATAGCGGTAAATCAGTAAGAGACATCATAGATAGCACCATATCTAATAAAGTACGGTTACGATGTTTGGACACACCATTACGTTGTGGTGTTCCAGGTGACGTGAGTTGTGAAACTATTCCACATTATTTCAAATGAAGACCAAACTCGTAACTCCTCCGCAATCAGATCGTAGAAACTTTTTTTCTTGTTACGGTGATTTTCCACTTCACTCTGAAATTCTTTGAACTTTTCAATTGTTTCAAACTTATGTTTCATTAAGTAGATATACCCATATCTTCTCAAATCATCTGTGAAGGTTAGAAAATAATGATACCTACCGTGAGCCTCAACACTCATTGGACCACATACATCAGTATATATTATTTGCAATAAGTCAGTGGCTCGCTCCATTATTCCGGAGAATGGAGTCTTAGTCATCTTGCCCATGAGGCATGGTTCGAAAGCATCAAGTGATTCATAATCAAGTGATTCCAAAAGCCCATCAGCATGGAGTTTCTTCATGCGCTTTACACCCATATGACCTAAACGGCAGTGCCACCAATAAGTTGCACTATCATTACTAACTTTGCATCTTTTGGCTTCAATTTATGAACATGTGTATCACTACGATCGAGATTCAACAAAAATAGACCACTCATCAAGGGTGCATGACCATAAATGATATTACTCATATAAATAGAACAACCATTATTCTCTGATTTAAATGAATAACCGTCTCGCATCAAACAAGATCCAGATATAACGTTCATGCTCAACGCTGGCACCAAATAACAATTACTTAGGTCTAAAACTAATCACGAAGGTAGATGTAGAGGTAGCATGACAACATCGATCACATCGACCTTGGAACCATTTATGACGCGCATCATCACCTCGTCCTTAGCCAATCTTCAATTAATCTGTAGCCCCTATTTCAAGTTGCAAATATGATCAACAGAACCAGTATCAAATACCCAGGCACTATTACGAGCATTAGTAAGGCACACATCAATAACATGTATATCAAATATACCTTTCGCTTTGCCGTCCTTCTTATCCGCCAAATACTTGGGGTGGTTCCGCTTCTAGTGACTAGTCCCTTTATAGTAGAAGCACTCAGTTTCAGGCTTAGGTCCGGACTTAGGCTTCTTCCCGGGAGTAGAAACTTGCTTGCTATTCTTATTGAAGTTCCCCTTCTTCCCTTTGCCCTTTTTTCTTGAAACTAGTGGTCTTGTTAACCATTAAAACTTGATGCTCCTTCTTGATTTCTACCTCCGCAGCCTTTAGCATTGCGAAGAGCTCGGAAATTGTCTTTTCCATCCCCTGCATATTATAGTTCATCATGAAGCCTTTATAGCTTCATGGCAGTGATTGAAGAACTCTATCAATGACACTATCATCAGGAAGATTAACACCCAGCTGAGTCAAGTGGTTATGGTACCCAGACATTTTGAGTATGTGTTCACTGACAGAACTATTCTCCTCCATCTTGCAGCTATAGAACTTGTTGGAGACTTCATATGTCTCAACTCGGGCATTTTCTTGAAATATTAACTTCAACTCTTGGAACATCTCATATCTCCATGACGTTCAAAACATCTTTGAACTCCTGATTCTAAGCCGTAAAGCATGGCACATTGAACTATCGAGTAGTCATCAGATCGAGCTTGCCACACATTCATAACATCACCATCTGCTCCTGCAGCAGGCCTTGCACCTAGCGGTGCTTCAAGGACATAATTCTTATGTGCAGCAATGAGGATAATCCTCAAGTTACGGACCCAGTCAGTGTAATTGCTACCATCATCTTCCAACTTAGCTTTCTCTAGGAACGCATTAAAATTCAAGGGAACGGTACCACGGGCCATTGATCTACAACAACATAGATATGCAAAAAAAACTATCAGGACTAAGATCATGATAAATTCAAGTTCAATTAATCATATCACTAAAGAACTCCCACTTAGATAGACATCCCTCTAGTCGTCTAAATGATCACGTGATCCATATCAACTAAACCATGTCCGATCATCACGTGACATGGAGTAGTTTTCAATGGTGGACATCTCTATGTTTATCATATCTACTATATGATTCACGTTCGACCTTTCGGTCTCAGTGTTCCGAGGCCATATCTGCATATGTTAGGCTCGTCAAGTTTAGCCTGAGTATTTTGCCCATACAAAACTGGCTTGCACCCGTTGTATGTGAACATAGAGCTTATCACGCCTGATCATCATGTGGTGTATCGGCACGACGAACTGTAGCAATGGTGCATACTCAGGGAGAACACTTATACCTTGAAATTTAGTGAGGGATCATCTTATAATGCTACCGCCATACTAAGCAAAATAAGATGCATAAAAGATAAATATCACATGCAATCAAAATATGTGACATGATATGGCCATCATCATCTTGTGCCTTTGATCTCCATCTCCAAAGCACCATCATGATCTCCATTATCACTGGCTTGACACCTTGATCTCCATCGTAGCATCGTTGTCATCACGCCAACTATTGCTTCTACGACTACCGCTACCGCTTAGTGATAAAGTAAAGCAATTACATGGCGATTGCATTTCACACAATAAAGCGACAACCATATGGCTCCTGCCAGTTGCCGACAACTATGTTACAAAACATGATCATCTCATACAACAATTTATATCACATCATGTCTTGACCATATCACATCACAACAAGCCCTGCAAAAACAAGTTAGACGTCCTCTACTTTGTTTTTGCAAGTTTTACGTGACTGCTACGGGCTTCTAGCAAGAACCGTTCTTACCTACACATCAAAATCACAACTATTTTTCGTCAAGTGTGATGTTTTAACCTTCAAAAAGGACCGGCCGTAGTCAAACTCGATTCAACTAAAGTTGGAGAAACAGACACCCGCTGGCCACCTGTATGCGAAGCATGTCGGTAGAACCAGTCTCATGAACGTGGCCATGTAATGTCGGTCTGGGCCACTTCATCCAACAATACTGTTGAATCAAAGTAAGCAGTTGTTGGTAAGCAGTATGACTATTATCACCCACAACTCTTTGTGTCTTACTCATGCATATCATGTAAGCATAGACCTGGCTCTGATGCCACTCTTGGGGAACATAGCATGCAATTTCAAAAAAATTCCTACGCTCACGTAAGATCTATCTAGGAGATGCATAGCAATGAGAAGGGAAGTGTGTGTCCACGTACCCTCGTAGACCGAAAGCGGAAGCATTAGGTTAACGCGGTTGATGTAGTCGAACATCTTCACAATCCAACCGATCCAAGTACCGAATGTACGACACCTCCGTGTTCAGCACACTTCAGCTCGATGATGTTCCTTGAACTCTGGATCCATTAGAGGGTCAAGGGAGATTTCCATCAGCATGACACTGTGATGATGGTAAAGGTGATGTGATCCGCGCAGGGCTTTGCCTAAGCACTACGACACTATGACCGGAGGAGTAAACTGTGGAGCGGGGCACCGCACCCGGCTAAGAGAACAATTGATGTGCCTTTGGGGTGCCCCCTGCCCACATATATAAAGGAGGGCGGAGAGAGGCCGGCGGCCAGGAGGGGCGTGCCATAGGGGGAGTCCTACTTGGACTCCTAGTCCAAGTAGCTAGGATCCGCCCCCCTTTTCCTTTCTCCACCGGAGGGAATAGGAAGGAGAGGGAGAGGGAAAGGGAAGGGGGGCGCCCCCTCCCCTCCTACTTGTCCTATTCGGACACCCTAGGAGGGGACGCGCGGCAACTCCCACGGGCTTCCCTCTCTCTCCCTTAGGCCCATGTTAGTCCAAAACTTCCCTGGGGGGTTCCAGTAACCCCTCGGTACTCGGGAAAAATATCCGAATCACTCGGAACCATTCCGATGTCCGAATAAAACCTTCCAATAAATGAATCTTTACCTCTCGACCATTTCGAGACTCCTCGTCATGTCTGTGATCTCATCCAGGACTCTGAACAAACTTTGGTCACCAAAATACATAACTCATAATACAAATCGTCATCGAATGTTAAGTGTGCGGACCCTATGGGTTTGAGAACTATGTAGACATGACCGAGACACATCTCCGGTCAATAACCAATAGCAGAACCTGGATGTCATATTGGCTCCTACATATTCTTCGAGGATCTTTATCGTTCAAACCGCATAACAGCATACGCCATTCCCTTTGTCATCGATATGTTACTTGCCTAAGATTTGATCATCGGTATCATCATACCTATTTTAATCTCATTACTGGCAAGTCTCTTTACTTGTTCGGTAATGCATCATCCCGTAACTAACTCATTAGTCACATTGGGCTTATAGTGATGTGCATTACCGAGAGGGCCCAGAGATACCTCTACGATACACAGAGTGACAAATCCTAATCTTGATCTATGCCAACCCAACAAACACCTTCGGAGACATGTGTAGAGCATCTTTATAATCACCTAGTTACGTTGTGACGTTCGATAGCACACAAGGTATTCCTCCGGTATTCGGGAGTTGCATAATCTCATAATCAGAGGAACATGTATAAGTCATGAAGAAAGCAATATAAATAAAACTAAACGATCATAATGCTAATCTAACGGATGGGTCTTGTCCATCACATCATCCTCTAACAATGTGATCCTGACAACACATGTCTATGGTCAGGAAACTTAACCATCTTTGATTAACGAGCTAGTCAAGTACAGGCATACTAGGGACACTCTGTTTTGTTTATGTATTCACACATGTACTAAGTTTCCGGTTGATATAATTCTAGCATGAATAATAAACATTTATCATGATATAATGAAATATAAATAAAAAGTTTATTATTGCCTCTAGGGCATATTTCCTTCACCGGGCATTTTAAGCTTCAGATAAGCATAGTGCAGGACTGCATTAAAGCGAGCAAAAGTAGTTCATCCGGGTAGTGCGTGATAACCACCGCAAAAGGGGACGATGTCAAAGATCGGCTCTTCACTTCGAAAATTGTCTGGGGAGCCGAATACTACCTCCAGTGTTAATGAGCCCATGTAGCGGGCCTCCACGCCGGGTATCACACCTTTAAAGGTGGTGTTACGAGGCTTGATTCTTGATGGGTCAATGCCCATCTTGCAGACAGTATCTTGATAAATCAAGTTGAGACTGCTGCCGCCATCCATAAGGACTCTAGTGTGATGGTATCCATCGAAGATTGGATCGAGTACCAAGGCAACCGAACCCCCGTGTAGGATAATGGTTGGGTGATCCCTGCGATCGAAGGTGATCGGACAGGCTGACCATGGATTGAATTTTAGGGTGACAGGCTCTACGGTGTAGACATCCCTTAGTGCGTGCTTGCGCTCCCTTTTGGGAATGTGAGTGACATAGATCATGTTCACTATTTTCACCTTGGGGGAAACTTCTTTTGGCCCCCGGTGTTCGGCTGATGGGGTTTTTTATTGTGGCGTGGTTTACCATTGTTGTCCCTGGCCTCAGAAGTGCCAGGGTCATTGGAGCTGTTTCTTCTACGAGCCAACCAGTTATCTTCACCCGCACAGAAACGGGTCATGAGTGCAGTTAAAGCTGCCATGGACTTCGGCTTTTCCTGGCCAAGGTGTCGGGCGAGCCATTCATCACGGACGCTGTGCTTGAAGGCCGCTAAGGCTTCGGCGTCCGGACAGTCCATGATTTGGTTATTTTTAGTTAGGAACTGATTCCAAAGATTGTGAGCCGATTCGCCAGGTTGCTAGATTATGTGACTTACGTCATCAACATCCGGTGGCCGGACATGAGTGCCCTGAAAGTTGGCCCAAAGGGCATCTTCTAAATATTCCTAGCTTCCAATGATGTTCTCCGGGAGGCTGTTCAGCCAGTGTCATGCTGGTCCTTTCAACTTTAGAGGAATATATTTAATGGCGTGAAGGTCATCTCCATGAGTCATATGAATGTGGAGAAGGAAATCCTCGATCCAGACGGCCGGATCCATCGTTCCATCGTATTGCTTGATGTTTACGGGTTTGAACCCCTCTATAAACTGATGTTGCATTACCTCATCAATAAAGCACATAAGGTGTGCAGCATCCTTATACCGTGCAACATCACGGCGAAGATCGGATGACATCTAAGTTTGGTGCTAATCTTGAATATTGCAATGTTCATCACACCGGACTTCATAGTCGTTATCTCGTGTCGGGGCACGACCTCTTGATCCATAGACCGATCTGGTCTGACCGACCTTATTGGCCAGGTCCTGGTGCAAGTCATATGTATAGCCCGCAGCTGCTGTCTTCTTGCCTCTTCGGCGAGGGGTGCAGGTTGGTTTTCGGCTTGATGTGTCGTTTTGTCCCATCCACGTGGTGGTCGGTCTGGTTGATCTGCCTGATTGTATTTCGATGGTATTGGCTCAATGGCAACGTCGTCAAATTGTGGCAGCAACTTGCACTTGGGGTAACTTTTTATAGGTCGCTCGTGGCCGTACTCCTCGGCGGCTAGGACCTTTGTCCACCTTTCATTGAGCATATCATGTTCAGCTTTGAGTTGCTGCTGCTTCTTTTTCAAGCTCCGCGCAGTGGCGATTAGCTGTAGTTTGAAGCGTTCTTGTTTGAGGGGTTCCTTTGGGACGATAAAATCTTCGTCACCAAGGCCAACATCCTCTTCGGAGACTCGCATATAATTGTTGTCTTCCGAATCTTCATGATCGGCGTGTTGAGGGCTATACTGACCCTCCTCCCTCTCATCTTGTTCTGACGTGGGCTCGACGGGGTGTTCGGTGTCTTCAGCATTATCCGGAGTCTCATTGTCTCCGATGCCGTATTGTTGTCCCTTGCCCGACGCGATCGCGAGCGGCGCCGCTGGCGCCAGTGCTTTGGTGGTTCATCGACGGGCTTGTCCTTATCGGGGTTCTGATTATCCTCGTTGTCCTTTTCATCAGGAGTATCCACCATGTATACGTCATAGGTAGAAGTGGTCGTCCAATGCCCTGTTATAGGCGGGACTTGGCTTGATTCAACATCAGCATCGGCATCCATACCGTCGATGTCTTTGGATGTGTAGTCTAGTATGTCGGTTAAATCCTCGACAGTGGCTATTAAGTGGGTGGTGGGCGGGTCATAGAATTCCCTGCTCCCAGCCCCAAGCCCATGCTGGGTGCAGTTCCGAGGCAAAGCTTACATAATGGCGCGAGATCGCATCAAGCCCAATGCTTCGTCTAAGGGCGAAAGCTGGGTGGGAGTCTGCGGATCTGTAGGGCTGAGTTCGATGACAGACACCTGATGGGGCCGATCGATGCAAACCTCGACAGTTCGGAGTTGTCGACCAGAGGCGGGTCCAAGACCGTATCCGGGTCTCCAGTCGGAAGTTCTATCGTAGAAAAGAGTCCGGCGGGGCTGATCCTCCCGTCCTCGGACGATACAACCCGCTCCGGATCTAAGGCCAAGGCGGGTGTGAGGTTCGACCCCTAGACGGGATCTACGAGCGAATCCGAAGACTTCCTACATGGGGGCAAGGGGCGGCAACCGAGGCCGCAAACCCCTTGAAGATCAGATCTCCTTGGACATCGGCGACGTAATTCAGGTTTCCAAACCTGATCTGGTGGTCAGGGTGTAACAGTCGACCTGCTCAACGCGGCCGGTCGGGTTGGCACCAAACATGAAGCCACCAAATACAAAGACATGTCCGGGAAGAAAGGTTTCCCTGGACGCAACGTCATTGTTGATGAAGAGACGCGCCATCAATCCTTCTATTGACAATACAACGGAGCTCTCAATGAAAGCACCAATGTCGGTGTCAAAACCGGTAGATCTCGTGTAGGGGGGCAAGTTGTATGTATGAGGATCGATGGTAACAATGATCAAGGAGACACAATGTTTACCCAGGTTCGGGCCCTCTTAATGGAGGTAAAGCCCTACTCCTGCTTGCTTATATTCAATGAGTATATGGGTTACAAGAGTTGATCTACCTCGAGATCGTAATGGCTAAACCCTAGCTTGGCTAGCCTATCAATGTTCTGATCCTCCCTTCGGTCTAAGCCCTCCAGTTTATATAGATACCAGAGGGGCTTGGGGTTGTACAAAGTCGGTTTAACAGAAAGGAAATAACATATCTGGACACCTAAACTTGCCGTCCACACATACGGGAGTCCTAACCGGACACGGGAAGAGGTCATCTTCCTTATATCTTGACGGCCCATTAGTCCGGCCCATATCGAATAGACCGGACGCCCGAGGACCTCCTAGTCCAGGGCTCCCTCAGTGGACTACTCCCTCCTCATCATGGTGGCCGTCGGGATGATGAAGATGGCCACTGGTGATGATCTCCCCCTCCAGCAGGGTGCCGGAATGGGCTCCCAATTGGTTCTCGGTGGCTACAGAGATTTGCGGCGGCAGAACTTCCGATCTAGGGTCTCCCCGAGGGTTTTGGAACATTTGAGAATTTATAGGGTGAAGAGGGGGTGCGGGAGGCCCCCGAGGTGGGCACAACCCACTGGGGCGTGCATGGGGGCCCAGGCGCGCTCTGGTGGGTTGTGCCCCCCCTCGGGGCACCCCCCAGCTGCTGCTCTGGCCTATTGGTAGTCTTTTGGTCCATAAAAAATCCACAAAAAGTTTCGCCGTGTTTGGAGAACTTTCATTTCTGCACAAAAAAACAACACCATGGTAGTTCTGCTAAAAACAACGTCAGTCCGGGTTAGTTCCATGCAAATCATACCAAAACCATATAAAATTATTGTAAACATGGCATGAATACTTCATAAATTATAGATACGTTGGAGACGTATCAAACTCGTGAAAACCACACACTACAAGGATACCCCCTATAAAGCAACACATGTTCTACAATGTTTTACCTATATGGTGCAAAAATCACGATAGATACGGATATAAACGATGCAACATATGCGTTGTAGACTTGCACCTCGTGAGACCCTATTGAGTGCAACAGATCTTATATGTTGCCATTTATTTTTGCAAATTATTTGTGTTATAAAACTACAAATATACATAATTAAAAATAGAAATTAATTCAGCAAAAAAAAAGACACGCCGGTACACATGGTTAATAATGTGGCGCGAAAATCTGTGTTAACTGTCCTAGACAAACCAAATCGCGCGAAGTAACAAATCTTCCTCTTCTATTCTCGATCCAGATTGATATTGCCCTTCATATCCGGATCGATCTAGGTCTCTCCCTCTGACTACGACACAAATCAATCATCCAATCTCCTCTCGTTTTTTTACAGCAATCCAATCTCCTCTCGTTAGGCTTGAAGGCGGACGGAAAGGGGAGTGGCGAAAAGGCGGCGACGGACTGGCGAGCGGCGGGAAGGCGGCGACGGACAGGGTAGCGGCGGCTTTGCGGACAACACAGAAAGGAGAAGCAGCAAGACTGCGGTAGGAGGGATGGAAGTCATCTGCTAGCGTCCACTACTCCTCGGGCCGCCACTCCGACCTGCCCGCCGTCGGTGCGCTGCTCCTCCGGCCAGCCATCTTCTCCCTCGCCGTGCAGGATGGAAAGACTGACCACCGAGGTAAACCTCCCTCCTTCCCTTCTCCTCTCATCTAGTCAACTTATTTGTGGGCACCTGGAGACATGGCCGTGGGATGTAGGTGGATTTGGTAGATGACGAAGGGGATGGATTTCAGAGTTGTACAGTACCACTTGGGCTATGTTCAGTTGTTTGGACTACCCTCCATATTCAGACCAATTCCAATAGTCCGTGAAGGGACTACCAACATAAGTTCTATAGTTGTTTGGACTACTCTGTCAGCTCCCGTGACTGCCAGAATAAGTGCCATAACATTTTTTAAGCTAACCTGACTACCTTGGCTGTGTTGTTTTGTTCTATAGTTGCTTTTTGTGTGTAGATTACCACTGGAGTAGTATTGTAACTAAACGTGTTACCGTCTGAGTATTTCACTGATGTTATTTGGGTACTTCTGACTAGATTATTGATTTTCTAGAAACATCTCTATTGCTCTGCTATTTCTAGAACTTGACGTAACTGAATTATAGCTGT
Source organism: Triticum aestivum (assembly GCF_018294505.1). Lineage (NCBI taxonomy): Eukaryota > Viridiplantae > Streptophyta > Magnoliopsida > Poales > Poaceae > Triticum > Triticum aestivum. The sequence continues at coordinate 647,418,553 of NC_057801.1, forward strand.
AGCTATGTAACTAAATCTGTTATTTTAGAACACCATTGGTTTTAATTGGGTACTGTCTTCTCGAAAGTGCAGTCGACTTTAGATTTCAGTTGTATCGATTTTCTGAACAATTGGAGAAATGATTCATATGATTTTTCGGGGAAAATGTCGAGTATAGATGCCAATGACATGGTTTGTGTATAGTTTCAGTTTATCTTTTTTCTCCACATTTTAAGCTTGTTGTTCCAGTTCACAACTGCCGTCTGCTAGGCAATGGTTTGACTGGTTCAAAACTCGTGTTTGTTTCCTAATCAGATACTACAAACGATGAATGTGCCACTTTTTTTTTCTAGTTGCGCTTTGAGTGCAGATTACTGAAGAACGTGTCCACTCTGTTTGTTTCTAACCCCTTGTCTTTTTTAGGGATTTTCTAGCCTATATTGATCTGCTCTCTCCAGAACTTCAAACCTTGATGTTCCAACTCCCAACCGCAGTCTGTTAGCCTACCACCAAAAAGGATGTTGGCTAACGATTTATCCGCGCTTTATTCGATGTTAGAAAAACAATGACTTAGATCATGCTATTTCATTGACAGTAGTGACTTATACCTGATGGATGAACAAGTGTTACTCTGAATTGGCTAACATAGGCAGCTACATGTTCTTGTCAATTTCTTAGCGTATTTTTGAGATCGAATTGCTGCTGTAACTAAATGTGTTCTGTGTGTACATCATTAATTTATTTGGCACTTGTATGTCATCTGCTTAGATTTTTTTTCTTTTTGTGAATTGTTAGATCAAAGGATTCAGATTGTACAATATGGTTCCAGGTGTTTGGGACTAGCTGAACTTTGGCCGCTGCTGTTGGTGTTGTATCATGATGAAAATTCAGTTCGTCAACAATTGAATTGGACTATTTGAACTTGCTAGCTGCTGTCGTACGTATAACAGGTGAAGGCTAGTTATACCATTTACTGCTTGTGATGTACTATTTGTTCACAGATTCTACCTAGCTGTACTATGTGTTCACAACTTTACTGTCATTCTGAGTTGTTGGATGTCAAGTTCACCAATGTTAGGAAATAGTGTACAATCTGGTTGCGTGTAGCATGAAGCAAAGATATATTCTGATGATTTCACTAGTTTTGTAGCCTAAATACTTCCAATCATGTTTTCCTATAGCCTACAGTTTATGAACTAGAAACAAGTATACATTTCTTATATATATTGTTGAAAAATGATATAATTGTGAATTTCTATTGTAGAACGTTAGGAACTTAAATCGTAAATCAGATATTTACAAGCTAAGCTTTTGCAATTCTTTCATGGTTACAACTGCAATAATATTTGTTATTTTTATGCAGTGTGCAATGGATTTAGAATCCACCAAATTACTATTGCGATTTCCAAGAGAAAGTACACAATACTCAGCTGGTGTAGATGAATTTCTGGAGTTTGCATATAAAGATATACCAGCGGATACAATGATCCGATGTCCATGTGAAGATTGTGTTCACACTGAAGTACTATCAAGGGATGATGTCCGTGGCCATTTGATGTGGAATGGAATGCTTCAGAGCTATGACAAATGGGTTTTTCACGGCGAGTCCTCATCCGATCACAATGATGATCAACAACCACAACTTGAAACTGAAGGAAATGCTAATATGCATGAAATGATTATGGATTCAATTAGGAAAATATATGATGGTGACGTGCCTATGAGTGATAGTACAGATTTTTCAAATCCACTTCCAGATGGAGCAACTAAAGAAGCAGAGGCATTGTACAAATTAATTCAAGATTCAGAGAAGCCTTTGTGGCCAGGATGTGAAATTGACTCAGCTTTCCTTACTTGCGCTTTTGTTCAATGCAAAATCCATGAACAAATGGTCTGATAAGTCATTTGGAGATCTACTTAATATTCTGCACATGGCTATTCCAAATGGAAAAGCTCTGCCCCAAAATTTTTATGAGGCCAAGAAGATCATATCAAAGTTTGGATTAGGATATCAGAAAATTCATGTCTACCCAAATAACTGTCAGTTGTTCTGGAAAGAGACAGAAAATGATGATTTTTGCTCTAAATGCAAGGCTTCTAGGTGGAAAGATAAAATGCCCGAAACCAAGTTAAGTAAAAAGGAAAGAAAGAGAGCTACGCCAATGAAAGTTCTAAGATACTTTCCAATCAAAGAGTGGCTGAAAAGGATATTCATGTGCAAAGAAACAGCAACTCTAGCTCGATGGCACGATGAAGGGTGCACCAAACAGCATGGAGTGATACGGCATCCAGCAGATTCCGAGGCATGGAAGAAATTTGATGAGAAGCATGGATTCGCTGATGATTGTCGTAATATTCGGTTTGCCATAGCAACAGATGGATTTAATCCATATGGGATGTTGAGCAATAAATATAGTTGTTGGCCAGTTGTGCTAGTCATGTATAACCTGCCTCCAAAGCTATGCATGAAGAAATCTTATCTTTCATTGGCTTTGATTATTCCTGGACCTAAGAGCCCTGGAGATAAGACTCATGTTTTTATGCAACCTCTTTTAGAAGATCTGAGAGATCTTTTTGTGAATGGGATGACAACCTATGATGCATCCGAACAGAAAACATTTAAACTCAGAGCGGTTGTCTTGTGGACCATAAATGACTTCCCAGCATTAGGAATGCTTGCTTCATATATGGTGCATGGAGATTATGCATGTCCACCTTGTGGTGCAAATGTATGGACCAAGTGCTTGAAGTATGGCAAGAAAGCTTGTTTTATGGGTCACCGGCGATTTCTGCCACCTGATCATGAATTTCGTAATGATGCTTCTGCTTTTGATGGAACAACTGATAATAGAACAGAGCCTATAACCTATTACGGCCGTTCCGTATTAGATGACATAGCTGCATGTGGAGATTTTAGTACCTCAAAAACTTACAAAGGAAAAAGTAGTCTATTCACATTACCATATTGGGACAGTAATCAACTTCGACATAATCTGGATGTGATGCATATAGAGAAGAATGTGTGTGATAATATTCTTGGCACACTTCTCAATTTGGATGGGAAGTCAAAAGATAATGTACAGGCTCGTCAAGATCTTGAAGATATGAATATTAGAGGGGATCTCCACCCACAAAAAAAACCTTCAGGCAAGTATTACTTGCCATCAGCTATCTTTACCATGTCTAAGAAAGAAAAGCAATTATTCTGCAAAGTTATTCATGGTATAAAAGTTCCTGATGGATATTGTGGAAATATATCAAAGTGTGTGAATTTTACTGAAGGAAAAATTAGTGGTCTCAAAACACATGATTGTCATGTCCTATTGCATCAATTTCTGCCAATTGCTGCGAGAGGTATTCTTCCAGACGATGTTACAGCAGTGCTATTTGAACTGTCATCATATTTTCGAGGCATAAGTTCAAAAGTTCTTCATGTTGATGAGCTTGACCGTTTGGAAGAAAGAATCAAACTTACACTCTGCAAAATGGAGATGATATTTCCTCCTGGTTTTTTCACTGTTATGGTGCACTTAGTTGTCCATTTAGCAAGTGAATGTAAAATAGCAGGACCAGTTGCATATCGATGGATGTGCTTCATTGAAAGGTAATTTATTGAATATACATTGATAGCTTATTACAATCTTTCTCTCCTAAATTTGTTACAGTCTTTTTTTGCATATACATTTATAACTTATTGGATATATATGTGCTATAGGTATCTTGGTGAGCTAAAGTCCTTTGTTCGGAACAAAGCTCGTCCAGAGGGTTCAATTGCAGAATTTTATCGTATGAGTGCATGACATTTTGTTCAAGATATCTACAGGGTTTCTCCACCAAGCATAACCAACCATCAAGGAATGATGACAACCCACAGGACTCTGAATCTTCAATATTTTCACAACAATCTATGTTGTTTCCTCCAGTAGGGAAACCATTGGGAAGACCAATGGCATACACTTTAACGGATAAGGAGGCAACACAAGCCCACAGATATGTGTTGTTCAACTGTGATGCTGTGAAGCCATATTTAGAGTAAATGTCATGCCACTATCTCTTCATTTTTTAATTAATAAGTTTTAAACTGAAATAGTGGTCTTTGTATTTTGTAGAGAACATGGGGCTTATTTGAGAAGGAAGAATCGCAAGAAGCGCATAGATCCAAGGACCTTTGAGAAGATGCAGCATGAACAATTTCCTGAATGGTTCAAGGATCATGTAAGTACAATGATTCAACTTATTTAGAATTAGAATGTAGCTTATGCACTCTATTATTTGTGTTCCTATAGGTGATGCAGTTGGAGAGGGAGAAAGGTAGTGACAACATCAATGAGGAAATTAGATGGTTGGCCCGTGGTCCACTTGAGGTTGCAACGAAACATAGGGCATTTAATATTCAAGGATACAGATTTAGGCCGAAGCGTTATGACAAAGTAACTCAAAATAGTGGAGTTGTTGTGACAGCAAAAACGTCAAGCTACTCTTCTGCACGTGATAAAAATCCTATTCTTGGAAATGTCATGTACTTTGGAAGGATTGTGGACATTATTGAGTTAGACTATTTCCGAAAATTTTCTGTGGTGCTATTTAAATGTGAATGGGTTGATGGTACCGAAGGAAAAGGTATGCAAATAGATAAGTATGGGTGTAGACTTGTGAATTTCTCTAGTCTAACTCACACTGGTAAAAAGGCAAAGGATGAACCTTTTGTATTTGCCAATCAAGTTGACCAAGTATTCTACGTGGATGACCATCTTTATCCAGGATGGTCAATTGTTTTGAAGATGATGCCTCGAGATAATTTTGATATGGGTGAAGAATGGAATGATGTGGAAACAGAACCTTATCATGTCAGTAAATTCTTTCAGCTTTTTGATACTGCCCATCAGAAACAAAATTGGATGAGAAGAGATATAGAGGGAGAAACTGTAGATGCTCCTATAGTGTCAAGTGATGACACAGTACCTGAATAAAGGTGAGGTTCCAATGTGATTATGTTATTTACATTCTTAGTATCATTGCTGCAACTTATGTCATTCTGGACATGAAACTTACCACTATTGCTTCTGAATGCAGGTTTGATGGATAATTGAAAAGTCACCTATCTGAATATGTGGAGCCTACTTGAAGTGACGAATTCATTAGTGTTATTGCTATTTTTTCTTTAATGTTTATGTACTTTATAATTCAGACAAGAATATTTGTAGGTGTGACAGGCCTAATAAAGTGCCAATACTTGATCCCAAATATGTTGGTTCCACGAGTAGCATAGAAGTGTTAAAAAATATTTCTTTATAGAAGGAGTACATACGTACTTGATCTAGTCCAATTTCAATTGATGGCGGTGCCTTCTGCTCACCCTCGCGGCTTCGCTGAGTCGCCGTCGCCGCATACTGGTCGCCTCGCCTCGTCCCGTGCATGCGCATGCCTGATGCAAGTGACCGGTGTGGATGTGAAGCCAGGGATAGCTCACAAAACTTAAAAATTATATCGAAAGAATTACTGTACGTACGTATTTGCACCAGAATTTAGGTATGGCATGCGCCAAACCTGGCCAGATAGCTGGCTTCCGCACTGCTCCTTGTTTGGTACAGCGCGCCATCAGGAGGGAGAAGCCTCGCGGTGCATCAGACAACGCGTCTGGTGTAGCACGCGACCAGTAATTCTGATGCAGGTTTAGCGTGAGGCATAGGGACAGATTGGAATTTCAGCAGCGCTGTTTTTTCTTACAAAATTTCATACCTTTTTATTATAATATATTAATTAATGATATTAAAACACACATATACAATTAAATACGCGCGCTCAAATTCCCTTGAACCGGCATCAAAATTGGGAGGTTTGTGGACGTCCCGACTCGTGCTAATATACGTGGTCCCTGCCTTGGCGCGCACAGCGCCGCCGTCGGTCTGATCAACTGATCACGCGCCTGTTTTCGCCAGGCACGCCCCCGAGCATGCGCCTACCGCAGAATGAGCCACAGGTTGTCGTCGCGTCGTCCCTTCGTACCGCTGCATCGCCGCCCCAAGGTTTTCCCGCCGGCTGCCCCGACCAGGTACTTCGACACCGATCACCCCGACTCGACATCGACCAAGGCGCTCTGCACATGGCTACCTCGACCATGGCTACCACCACCGTACACTCACGGCTATCTCGACAACGGCACAAAGGGCTACCGCCTTGCTTGGGCAATCTCATCAGTTTCCACTCCACACACGACTTTCGCGATGCATCGACCGTTATGACTGTAGGGTGGATGTCCGTTGGTTTACCTTCGGATTCTTCTCCAATGTCACCATATGCGCCGCTACCGTTCTGACTGCGGGGCAGGGGAGGGGGGGGGGAGATGTTGAGTATCGTGATTAGATTGGAAACATAGGATAGACTAGGAAGTATTCTAGTTTGTTTTGTACTCCAAGTAGATCATGTACTTCTATATATACGCCCACGAGGCTCGGTCAATAAACATCGATTCAACCAATCTCCCTCTACCCTTCCAACAGTAGGATATGATCCGATCCGATCCTCTCCTGGACAGGCAAGATGGGTAAGTCGGGTTCTCCAGGATGGTTCTCCGCACCAACTGAACGATCAGTCTTTTGGCCGATCCTCCTCCTCTGCGCCTTTGAAGGAGGAAGGTCTTGCTCTACTCGGATGATGTAGAGCATGATCAGCCGCCACTCCTCGACGAGGCTACCGCAACAGATGAGGAGTTCCAACCACAGTTTGAAGCTCATTCCGTGATCACGGTTTGGCACCGCGCTTGTCGATGCCTTGTGGCCCCATTGCTGCCATCGCCGCCCTGTTGGTGCCCGCTCGCCGTGAACTAGGAGCCATACCTGGCGCTCATGAACGCACGCAGGTGAATCGTGCATTACCTTCGACACGGCAGCTGGAGAACGTCGCCGCAGTGTCCTGGGGGCGGGAAAGTCAGTGGACGGATGCAACGCACCACACCGTGTCGTGTTCGAGATGTCAGACGTCTTGCCGGACTAGGTCCTCGCAAACGACGTGCTGGCGGAGGCCTATGCGCCGCCTCAATGGGAGGGGCGGGCAGAACGGTGCGACGTTCGCGGCCGACGCTGGCCTGTGGGCGACGGGGGAGGAAGCTGAGCGGCTACACCGACGGCAGGTCGGCCAATCAGCCCGTTTTGACTAATAAATAACATTATTAGTTCATCCATTTTGCATTGAATTTGTACAAACATAGAAGAAGCACGTTGTGTTGGCACAAATATATGTGCAAGTGCCTGTCAAGGGCCAGATGATAATAAAAAATATTATAATTTTTTTCGCTTCAAATTTGTAGTCTCTTGTTTTTTTTTTTGATTTCACACCAATTTTTCCCTTTCCCTCTATTCTCTCCCGCCAAGAGCCACTAATTCTAGTCAAAAGAAAATAAGTACGCGCGCTTCATTAACATCAGCTCTCGCGAGGAGGTAACTACGCCAACAAAATCGGAAACCTCCTCCCCCTCCCCCATATCAACGCAGTTCCCTTCTTCTTCTTGTACAAAAGATCCCTTCTTGAGCGGATCAATCGTGGCCAGCCCTCCCTCCTGAGTCTCACAGCTCGCCCCGCCGATTCCACCATTGAGGCTGAGGGCACCAGGGGCGTGTCTTGTTCAACAACTGGGCGGTAAGCAGATCAATCCCCACACCTGATTCATAGAAACAGAAGGTAAATTCTGGTATGACTTGAAGATTTTGCCTCGCCCCCTTCTTGGTTCAGATCTGGCCCTTCTATCCTTAATAATTACTCTTCTCTTGAGTGAATTCGATAGTGCACACCAAGTGTTTGATAGTTGTCCTCTGTTATTGGTTTAGAATTTTGGGGAGCCTTCAGATAGAGTTGGTTGCTTCTGGTAACTATTGGGGTGTCAGGTGCGGACGCGTGCAGTATTTCAATCTAGTTCTGCACCATTACTACCTTGGCGACTTCAATCTCTTCATAGACTTTCTTTATGGAACTCTAATTCTGAATATCATGTTCTTGTTGGGTAGTATAGTTGGGTTAGTTCTTATGAGTATCAGACCATGATCTGCGGCCCCCAATAATTTGAATGCTAATGTTTTATGAATACTAGAACATGATGTGCAGCAGCACAACTCACAGTCCAGTCTGCAAACAACACACTTGTTCTGAAAATAAATGTTAGTGACTTGAGAATAACATTTCGTCAGCCTAGCTATATTGGTTGTGCATGAACCAAACGTCCTTAACAGAAAAGAGAATGAACGTGGGTGTCCTTGACCTTATCATCCTCTTACTATGCATGGATAGTGTTATACCTGAATATGTGTGCCCCCTCCCCCTAGCAAACACCAAGTTAAGCACCATACCACATCAAGTACAATGTGGTCTGACTTATTTTGTTGATTCCAGGGGTAGTAATTACTTGATAACATGATTGTTTGAGATGAAATCTGAATTAATCGTCTCCACATCTATTGGGATGACTGTCATAAGGTCGAGTAGGACCACAAAATATTGTCTTTTGCAAAAATTATTGAAACTTTTGGTCATTTCAATGTTGCAGCAGATATGTCACAGACAAGAATTAACGTTGTTGAATCTAATGAAGAATATATGGTGGAAGAACCGATCGAACATCATAATTCTGCTGCAAAAGATGTTGAATCATCCGATGTCCATGAAAGAACTACTAACGATGAAGAAGGTTTCACAGATTGTGATGACGCTGATGCGGATGAAAGCGAAGATGGTAAGTTTGTTGCTCATTACTTACCGTTTGCAATATATGATTATTCTTTATTGTAACATATAATTCATGGTTCTATATATTGAGCTGAAAATGCAAAAACAAAAGAGCGTAAGAAGAGGAAGCTGAAATATATTTGGAACCTTCCAAAAGGGAAAAGGATAATGGTTCGCTGCAATGACATAGATCAGCCAGTTGGAAAAGAGGCTAAACATCTTGGGGATTTTCTTGGCTCGGTTGCAAGGAATGGATCACTATGCTGCTTGAGCTACAAGGATTGGAGATTGCTCAAAACTAAAACAAATGTAAAGGCTATACTAGATCAAGTGAAGGTAAAAGTTAATCCATTGAATATCCTTTAGTAGCTTGTTCTATGTTGCCTTACATTACACTCACCCTATTTATGTTGTAATTGTTTTGTAGATGAGGTTCCTTTACCCTCCTCGCATGGAAAAGTATATATTGAAGATAATTGGAGATAGATGGAGGCAACATAAGTCCGACCTGAAAGCAATGTATTTTGATGAGAAAAAAAGCACCAAAGCCAATTACAACAATAAACCAAATTCCGTGACTCCGGATCAGTGGAGATCTCTAGTTAATCATTGGACAACCCAGAAAGCGAAGGTACTTAAAAGAATTCCATTTTCAACTTTCCTTGTTGGACTTTATATATTGCTGTGTAGATACGATGAAAGATATGCACATAATTGATTTGAGTTATTCTTTGGTAGGGGATTAGTGCTACAAACAGAAATAATTGTTCAATGAGGAAGTCTACACATACTACTGGGACAAAAAGTTTCCCTCGTAAGAGGGAAGAAATGGTAAATTATAATAACTTCATGCATCACTCTTCCATTCATGTTTTCTAATGTAATTCATGTTTACATTACATATCAACAGAAAGATGCAGATCCTGAAAAGAAGTACCCTCATAGGGCTCACTTGTTCATGCACACGCACAAGCCGAAAACTTGCAAGAACAAAATCATTAATGCTCATGTGGTACATTTACAAACTCTCAACCGTTCGTATTTGAATTTGATATTGTATATATTCTTATTATTCACATTGTTCCTGTATTTAGGAAGAATTGAAAGATATTATGGACAAGAACCCTGAATTAGCAGATAACAGCGATGGAAAGACTGCATGGAAAGGAGATGCGTTGAACAAAGTATTAGGGGATGACAAGCCTAGCCATGTACATGGTTTGGGACTAGTTCCAAACCCAAAAAAACTTTTTGATGTTTCCACTTCACATGTATTCCAGAATACACATTTTACTTTGGTGGAGGATACACCAAATGAAGATATGCTAGCTTTTAGAGTTGAAATGGAAAAAATATATCAAGTAAATAAAAATCAGGATGCTAAAATTATGGAACTAGAGGAGAAGATGAGAAGAATGGAAAGACAACCAAATCAGGTAAATTTCTAACAAATGCAAGCTTCATTTATTTTGTGGACTAACCTTTCTGTACTCCTATCATAGGAAATTTCAGATCCAATGGCTACAATTGGGCTTGAACCTTCGGTTGATGGACACAACTCAAACAGAAAAGTTTGTATCTTGTCAAAGTACACAATAAAATTCCTCAAATTTCACTCCAGAAATTATTTCTCAATTAATATTTATGTTATGCTATCTGTAGAGAGTGCTTGCTCCTCAGGTTGATGGACTCCATCTTGTTAAAAAACGATCAAATAATTTACAGAACAAGCCAAGTGGATCAAACGATGCAGATTTGCAAGCATCAAACAAGAATTCTGTTTCAGATAAGGTTTGTCTACTTAAATACTCTTTACAACCTGTCATTGCTGAGTTTTAAGTTGTTGTGGTTGCACTTTTTGCAATTGCATATAAAATACCCAAAACTTGATGTGTATCATTTTATCCTAGAACAAAGAAACTATGGTTCATAATGGTGGCAGTTCACAACAACTAGAAAAATGCTCTGCTGCACACAAGGTATCATCATAGTCCCATATACAAAGTTATGATCAAACTATAGTGCTCCCATGTTTATGTCTTTACTTGTTGCTATCAGAATGCTGTCCAGAACCAAGAAACTCCTCATAATTTCAGTGCTCAGCAAGGGGAAATAAATTCTGCTGCACATAAGGTATATTTCCGTTACCATATACAATATGTTCAAAATATATTGCTCCGATGGTTATGTATCTACAGGTCGTCTTGCTATCAGAATGTTGTTCCGAACAAAGAAACTTTGCTTGAGAATGTTAGTGCACGTCGAGGAGAAAAAACTTCTGTTGCAAACAAACTGGTATGTTTTCATAATCACATACACATTTCTGTTCAAACTATAATGCTAGCTTGTTTATTTGTTTATGACTTATTCTTTGCTATCATACTGTTGTCCAGACCAAAAAAACAACAAAAGGTGCCAATGCAAGCAGTAAGAGTGCTCAAAGTGGTTCGCTGAGCTGGTTGTGTGCTAGTGAATTACCTGTAAGAGTGCTCATTCATTTAAGATGTTCCTCTGTTTACTTTCTGTTTTTCTCATATGGTTACTTTGATTTTCTCTAACAGGCAGGAACTAAAGTATTCTTGAAGAGCCTGAAAAACCATAACAGGGATGTAGCTCTTGCTACAGTTGTAAGTTGTGATCCTAACTTTAAACTTGATGGTGCTGAAATTAGGAATGAATTCTGGGCAGTGCATGTTGATGTGGCACTTGTGAAAACTGAAAATTTGGTACGGAGTCGCAAAAACTGCACTACTCTCGGTAATGCAGAAAAAACAAAGATTGCATGGCCCTCTACCTTTGTACGTGACTAATATCTTGCCTCTATTATTACTTGCATCATGTCATTGCATTGTGTGTTAACGGTTCATTTTGTTTTCTTGTTTGTAGATTCAAAAGATAAATGGATGAGTATATGGGTGGGTGGCAAGTGTACTGCAATGATGATGTTCATATTCTGCTTCATGATGGTGACGATGATGGATGCTTTCAGTTTTAGTTATGTTGTGGGGATGATGTTCTTGTTGGATGTTGCTCCTCGATTAAGTTTTAGTTAAGTTGTAGGGAAGTTGAATGCTTTAGTTTAAGTTTCACTGTCAAGAAAGTAGTTAGATTATGCATCACGTTTGGATGATGTTCCTCTTGTAATATCCACTATTGTAATCCAACAATTTTATCTCATATATGATATATGATTTCTTCCTGTTGTCGGTATATTCTCTTGTTTTTCCTTCACTTGAAATACACAATTACATGGAGCATTGATTACATATAAATGATGATGATGATGATGATGATCATAATAATAATAATAATAATAATAATAATAATAATAATAAATCTGTGCCAACACTTGAAGCGTTGGAAATTCTTCGTTGCCAAGTAATGGGATTTTGATTCTTGTACATTAACCACCAACATATAAAACTGTTGTAGAAGTCTCCTTTATCTGTTGTAGTCTTGCAACGGTTCCTTTTACCAACGGCAATATAAGCGTTGCATTATGCGCTAGCAACACTGGATAAGGCTACGCATCTCAAACCGTTGGTAAAGACACTAACAACGCATATATGGGCTTTTAGATACGGAAAAAAGTGTTGCTATAGAGGGGGTCTTGTTGTAGTGACAAGAGGAAAGGACAGACGACACATGTTCAAAAACATTGGCAAGAAATCTTCATTGAAGTGGATTTCTGCAACCACCATGCTCACCACTTGCCATCTTCGGACACGAAGAAGAACCATCGCCCTATGAGGTCTTTGTGAGCCTAAGAAGAGGCATGCCACCCGCAATGCCCTTGTTGTTGTGGCATGTCGACCGGGGATCATCCTCATGCTCCTTGAAACCTTTATCTACCACATGTCGTCGAGGCAGAACGCTGGAACTGCCACCCACGAGCCACCAACCTTCTTCTTGGACCTTCATGTTGCCCAACACAAAGATGACACAACACGAGACAGAATCCACCACAAACACAAAAAACACCATGAGATTCATCGCTTCAAGGAAACGATGAAACAAGGTGCCTACATATCCCTCTAGTTCCTCACCATGGGTGCGTCGAGATAGGCTGAGATCGAGCAAAATTTATTCCAAATGCCGGCGTCAGCCCCCATCCAAACGTGTTGTAGGGCACACTAACCCTAACCCTAACTACATCCAAGGCAGAGAGCCGGGGTTTCCCCACCCAACCGTCAACAGAATGATGACTGGAGGGGGAGAGAACCATAGCCTCACCGGTAGGGCGAGGGAGGAGTTCATCCTCTCCCTGGTTGCCTTTCTTCGGGACCAGAGGGAGTGAAGCGGTTTGTAAATTATGAGCCATTGAAGTACCTTGGTCCTCAAAGAAAAATTGGAAGAATTATGGCCAACGGCTATGACCATCTTTAATCCATACCATAACACATTTGACGTGTGTCAGTGTCTAACAACCTGACATTGTGTTGTATGCAACAACCCTTTGTGAGTTCTGCCAAGGGCTGAACGTGTTTGGTTTCCTAAGTCATCGATCATCGGGGAGTGGATGGCAAGTAATAAAGTACACTGAAACTACCCAGATTCAGGCGACCATCGAGGTGTGATACCATACTCCTGCTAAGAGTGATATTTCGTGATGATCTAGCTAAAATGTGTTTGGTGTATCCGCCTTAATTGGTAGGCCGCAGTCTTCCTCTATTTATACTACTTTCATTCTTCCTTTCCGCCCCGGGGGTTCTTCGTTGGCCCAGTATAAACAAAGGAAAAGTGGAAGCCGTCCATACCGGATCAATGCGACTAGTCATGGCACTCATGTTCATAACGAGCAAGTGGTTGCCGGACACTGCCCCTGTAACCGCACGCGAGGCAGGTGAATCTCCATCGCCCACTGTTGATGATCCGAGGGAATGGCATGCCTCGTCGGAGCCCATAATGCTAAGGACGGCTCTGTTGTGCCTCATCTTAGCTGCTGACGACGTTTGCAGTAGCGGGTTGGCATGCATTTAATGCTTCTGGCAAATAGGTACCCCGCTTCTTTCATGAAGAAGAAAACCGTCGGGCGTCGTGCTTCCCGGGAGGGCCCGGGAAGCATTTGTCGGGGCTAGGTGCCCCGCAAAGCACCTAGCACGGGGACCTCATGGTCTCGGTCCTTAATTGACGAGTTGTCATGCCTCAAATCGTGTTGTCTGGTGTGGCGTCACTTGCCAGGCGCCATCGTCAAGGGCCAGGTCCATTGGCCCAGGGTACCTTGGTTCCTATTCGACCGATAACATGGCAGCGCCTATATCATAGAGTTACCTCCAAACAATATTATTTACCATTGCGCCTATATCATAGAGTAATGATAGACCAATACACATGAACACAAAAATTCGGACACCATTTCTAGTTTGTCTCTTTTTCCTATGTGTAGATCGAATTAAATATGAATTGGTGGGACTATAGACACATGTTTCGTTAATCGCCACATTTTTTTAAAAATATGAGATCAAGCACTGGTACGCTACAAATCCCCCCCCCCACCCCCCCGACACTGGCCGAGCCCGCGGTTGAATTGATGGGCCAAGCAAAACTGGGAACTAACAAGCCATGTGCATGATGCTCAAAAAAAAAACAAGCCATGTGCATGGGGATTTCATCTACTATACCATCATTGTGAGCCATGGAAAGACCTAGGCCCTCAAAGAAAAATCGAAAAGAAGCATGGGCGCCACAGCTATGTCCATCATTGTTCTCTGCCAGTGGACAACTGGCATGGTAACGCCTATATGAATAACGACGGTCCCATACCGTTTACCGTTAGTAAAAGACCTCGACAATAATTCTTAACCACGAACATGCATAACTTAAATGTTCATAGGTTATGTTCCCATTAGTGATAAAAAACGCTCATAGTACCATTTTATTGCTCCTCTGGATATGTAACGTCATCACATTTATGTATGCATCCGTTTATACTCTAGATACACTACGGTACCTGACATGAACAAGTCAGACAAACTGATTTGTCGCTTTTGTGAATCGTGGTTGCGACGTGGCCGACCCACAAAGAACAAGTTGCATATTCCAATTTGTGTCACTTTCATATATATCCCGAAGGCCTATAATTATCCACTCAGTTTCCGATACATGTAAATGTATTGGCACTAGTAGAAAACAGGACTTTTGTCCAGGCCAGTTTAGCCCATTAGTCCCGGTTCAATCCAGAACCGGGACCAATGGAGCTATTTACCCCAGTTCGTGAGTCCAGGGGGCCGGCCGGGCCACGTGGGCCATTGGTCCCGGTTCGTCCGGACCTTTTGGTCTCGGTTGGTGGGACGAACCGGGACCAATGGTCCTGGCTCCTGGCCCATCACTATTGGTCCCGGTTGGTGGCATGAACCGGGACCAAAGGGTTACCTTTAGTCCCGGTTCATGCCACCAACCGGGACTAAAGGGTTGGCCCTCGTTGCACCCAGCTTTTAGTCCCACCTCGCCAACAGAAGGGCGCCCACACCTGTTTATAAGCCCGTCCCTCTCTGTGTTGTTGATCTCCTCCCAAAGTGAAAATAGATGCACCTATAGAGGAAATTGGACCTAAATTTATAAATAGAAATTGATTATGAATTTATGTTTAATTTTCTCTATAAGTGCATCTATGTTCACTAACAGAGAAGTTTTTATTTTTTGTGACCTAAAAGAAAAAAGAAATCACCAAAAAACTGTAAGTATTTATTTCTAAGTAGAACTGAAAAAATAATGGCACTAGTAAAGTTAATCACAAACTTCAAATTCACACAAATTTCAAAGAATTCAATTTAACTATTCACACAAATTTCAAAGAATTAAAAAATAAAGCAAAAAACCAAAAGAAATAATTAATGCAGAAAACAAAACAAAAAAACTGGAAAAAACTAAAAATAGCAACAATAAGTATTTTATTGTAAGTAGAAACAAAATAAAATGAATAAAGCAACAAAGAAAACAAAAAAAGAGTTTCCAAATTTGAAAACTAATGGCACTAACAGAAAGTTTATAATTTTTCTAAAACTAAAAGCAAAAAGAATTAAAAAATAAAGCAAAAAACAAAAGAAAATAAATAATGTAGAAAACAGAACAAAAAACTGAAAAAAAATAAAAATAGCAACAATAAGTATTTTGTTGTAAGTAGAAACAAAATAAAATAAATAAAGCAATAAAGGAAACAAAAAAAGAGTTTTCAGATTTGAAAACTAATGGAACTAACAGAAAGTTTATAATTCTTCTAAAACTAAAAGCAAAAAGAATTAAAAAATAAAGAAAAAAACAACAAAAACTAAATAATGCAGAAAACAGAACAAAAAACTAAAAAAAAATAAAAATAGCAACAATAAGTATTTTGTTGTAAGTAGAAACAAAATAAAATAAATAAAGCAACAAAGAAAACAAAAAAAGAGTTTTCAGATTTGAAAACTAATGGCACTAACAGAAAGTTTATAATTTTTCTAAAACTAAAAGCAAAAAGAATTAAAAAATAAAGCAAAAAACCAAAAGAAAAATAAACCAAAACCAAAATAAACTAAATAAAGCAACAAATAAAACAAAAAACAAAAAAATGCCACCTACTGCGCGCCCACGGCCTGAATACGACTAGAAACCCTATGGGCCAGGATTCAGGCCCGTGGAAGGCCCAGTAGGCCCACAGGCACAGATGGCAGAGTTAGGCCCGAAAGCCTGCTTTAGAGAGGAGCTCGAGAGGGGAGCCGCACCGCACCTTATAAACTGGTGCGGCTCCCTCTCAACTAGCGAGGTGGGACTAAACATTTGGCGCGGGGCACAACAAGGCCTTTGGTCTCGGTTGGTGGAACCAACCTGGACTAAAGGGGGCCTTCAGTCCCGGTTGGTGGCACCAACCGGGACTAATGCCCACCTTTAGTCCCGGTTGGTGCCACCAACCGGGACCAAAGGCCGCCGCTTCCCGCCCTTTGGGCTGCTGAAAATTGGCCTTTGGTCCCGGTTGGTGGCACTAACCGGGACTAAAAGGGGGCATTAGTCCCGGTTGGTGCCACCAACCGGGACTAATGACCTTGCTATATAACTAGGACTTGTGAAAATTTCACATCTCCCTCGCCTCCCTAGCCAGTTGCCCCCGCCGCCAGGCTGCCCAAATCGCTCGCGCGCTCCTCGTCGCCGTCGCCGCCGCCGGCCGCCATCCCCGTCTCCCCGTGCCCCTGCCCCGCGCCCGAGCCCACGCTGGCCGCCGCCCCGTGCCCCTGCCCCGTCCCCGAGCACGCACGGCCGCGCCCCTGCGCCCCGGCCCGCCGCCACCATTGTCGACGTCGTCGCCGGCGCCCGCCCCCACTGCCGCCCCTGCCTCGACGCCGCCCCTCCTCCCCGTTCGGTCTGGCTCCGGCGACCCCCTTTCCTCCCTGTCCCCTCGATCCTCTTCATATAATTTTTTTTCATATGCATATGTTTAAAAGAAAAATGTATGTATATATATGTATGTATGTATGTTCATATGAAAGAAAAATGTATGTATGTATATCTGTTTATATGTCTTTTTTTTAAATTTTTTTGTTTTTTGCATTTTTATAAAAAATGTATATATGTTCTCTGTGTGTATATATGTTTTATGTTCATAGATTTTTATTTGAACATTATTAAAAAAAAACAAGCAATACAAGAAGAAGAAAAAGAATGAGAGGAAAAAGGAAAAAAGAAGAGGAAGAAAGGAGAAGAAGAGGGGATAGGAAGAAGAGGAGAAATAAATAAGAAGAAGAAAAAAGAAGAAGAAGAAGAGGAGAAGAAGAAAAGAATAGAGGAGAAGAAGAAAAAATAGAATTTTTTTCTATTTTTTCTTCTTCTCCTCTATTCTTTTCTTCTTCTCCTCTTTTTTTTTCTTCTTTTTTTCTTCTTCTTCTTCCTTCTTCCTTCTTCCTCTTTTCTTCCTTTTCCTTATTTTCCTTTCTCGAGGGATAAGAAGAAAAGAAGAGGAGAAGAAGAAAGAAAGGAATAGAGGAGAAAGAAGAAACTTTGACACGAGGGGAGGGGGTACCGATACCCCCTCCCCGATAACATTATTTTCCCATGTATATGTATGTTGCGTCGTTGTCGATATAACGAGGGTGTCGAGGATCGCCGAGGGGTCGAGGGTCGGGGGTCGTTAAGGGGTCAAGGGTCGAAGGTTTCAGGGTTGAGGGTTCCTATAGTGTCAAAGTATTGAAGAAATCCAATAGCTTGTGGGCGTCGATGCCCACGTCGATGCCCACGTCACTTGTGGGACATAGATGTACTGTTCAACGCCGACCCCCTCCCGATAGCTTCAACACGTGGGGTGGGGTCGATATTACCCCCTCCTAGCTTGAAGCGTTCTCGAGGCCACCCCCTAACCCTTGAAGCGTTGTCGAGGCCACCCCAAACCCTAGACGAATCCTTATTGTGATTAGCTAGCTAGTTCTACGTTTGCCACTAATATATCCATATCTGTCATGTTTGAATAATAATTGCCATGTTGTAAATATTTGTAGAAACTATGGACACCCCCCGAGACGAAGCACAAGAAGCGTTGTTGAGGGACATAATCGCAGAAGGAAGTGATGCCCTCTCGATGTTTCTCAACGACAACGATGGTCTGGAAGGAGAGGGTGAAGAAGCAGCTGGCCCTCTCATTGATTTACATGGCTCCGATGACCCAATGCCGGTGCAAGAAGGAGAGGGTGAAGAAGTAGACCGTGAGGACGGCTCCGGTGATCACCAAACCGACTCCGGCCAGGTATATATATTAGTTAAGCCTGTGCTGACTAGCTAATTGATGCATTCATTGTTTAGGTATGTACACATATTAATTAACTCTCGCCTTTGTTCTTTTATCTAGCCCTCCGGATCGAGCACAACTTCGGTAAAGAGACGAGGCCCGAAGAAAAAGTTGAGCTCGGATGAAAAGTTTGAGATCATACAAATCGCGCGCGACGGCCAACCGATTGAACCCTACCGGACAAAGAAGGCATTTGTTGCTCAGTGTGGGGTTCTGGTTAGGGACAAGATCCCGATCAGCATCCAGCAATGGTATAAGCCTAAGAATGAAGACCCTGAGGTGTCTTATGTCAATGAGATGCAGAAAGAGAATCTTTGGACTGAGCTGAAGTCAAATTTCACCCTACCGCCGGAGGATGATCCGGAGAAGCTAGTTATAGAGCCATTAATCAAGTCTTTTGCTCTGAGGAAGATGGCAGACCTATTCAGGAATTGGAAGAAAGACCTCAATAGGTATGTCGAAAAAAATGAGACACCAGAATTCATTGGCAAATATGAGAAGATCAGAGATGACTGGCCCGCATTTGTGGCCCACAAGACATCGGAAAAGAGTAAAAAAATGTCGGCGACAAACAAGAGAAATGCTGAGAAGAAGAAGCTTCACCATCGCACGGGGTCAGGTGGCTACCTTGTAGCCCAGCCTAAGTGGGCCAAGGCTGAGAATGATCTGCTTGATAAAGGGATCGAACCAGAGACAATGAACTGGCCAGAACGTTGCCGGACTTTGTTCTTTGGGGTCGGCGGATCCTTGGACCCTATAACAGGGAAGTGCATTTGGACGGAGGAACAATTGGACATACCAGTCAAGAAGCTTCAGCAATATATCGAAGCAGCGCAGCAAGGGACGTTCGTTCCAGACAGGGAGAAGGACGAGCTCACAATGGCCCTCGGCAATCCTGAGCACCCTGGACGGACACGAGGCACGCCAGGCTCCGTTTCGTGGAAGGCTGGATTTCCGGACGCAGGGGGTTACAAAACCCACGAGAGGAGGAAGAAACTGGAGCAGAGCCAACTCCAGTCGCTGCACGAAAGGGTAATGGGGCTAGAGGAACGAGAAGCAGATCGCAGCAAACGACCTGCCGAAGCTTCCCCCGAAGCTACCCCGCCATCTCAGCGGAAAAGCAGCGTGGCTTCCACCGAGCTGCTTCAGCCAGAGCATGCCTTGACGGCTCCTGCCAGCTATCCCGTGGATGCTATCACGGATGCTGAAAATTGCCACCTTATGGCGCAATGGAGCAATTTGAAGGTCATGGCCGCTGTTGGCTCTGTTTATCCTACTAAACCCGACTCAACTTTTCACTGCCGGCCGATTCCAGAAGGATATGCTAAGGTGATGGTCGATGAAATAACGGAGGGATTTGAGGACCTCCGGCTTGACCACCCTACCGGTGAAGGGGAGTATCGGCTGGGTTCTGCTCTGAAGACTCCATGCCTATGGCGGAAGGATCCCATCAACCTTCCGAACTGGACGCCTCCGCCTCCTCCTCCTCCTCCGGCGAGTCAGGGCACTCCGCCTCCTCCACCGGCGAGTGACGATCAGGGCACTTGGCCCGCTCCTTCTTCGGCGCGTGGCGGCACTCCGCCTCCTTCTCCGCCTGCGCCGGCGCGCCCGAGCAGCCAGCCTCCTTCTCCGCCTCGTCAGCAAGGGCGGAAGAGACCCGCCACCGCTCCGGCTTCTACGGCGCGTCGCAGTCCTTCTCCTCCACCTCGTAAGCAAGGAAAGAAGACATCCGCTCCGTCTACTCTGCCGGCGTCTAGCAGTACAGCCAAAGGCGGGAGGAGATACAGATTTGGTCCTTCTCTGAAGACTCCTGAGAAGTTACCGTACGAGAGGAGCGAGGAGGAAAATGCGAAGATCGCGCAGACCGAAGTGGATGACTGGTTTCAAGGGTTGAAAGCAAAGAGACATCCACCTCCAGAGGAGAAGGTAGATCCGGTGAAAGGGAAGCGCACTCTGGCTGCCCTGACAAAACCACCCAAGTCTCCGCCGAAAGGCAACTATGAGCGCATTATTGGAAAGGCATTTGCCGAAGCGGAGAGGTCGGGAAGTACTAAAAGTGATCAAAGGATGAAAGAACAACGAGCTGGGAAACAAATTGCCCAGCTCGGCGAACAAGCGAAGCAATCGTGCCCCCCGCTCAAGGTGCCTGCTACCGACATCGTCGATCCGAGGATGGTGCCCGGTTATGGCAATCCTGCAAATTACCTGCCCGACGATGTACATTATGATATCATGGAGGTGCAGATACAAAGATACGAGTACGGGAAGCCTGTCGTCAAAGATGAAAGTTCTCTATCAACGATGATGCGAAGATTGCATGATTGGTACATGAAAACCTGCAAAGAGTCTGAGGGGAGGAATACTTTGTATATGAGAGTTAAAAAGGAGCATGACCTCCTTGGAATTGAACTGTTGCCTATTCCATTTGAGGAGTTCTGTCAGTTTTTCAATCAATTGGCCATCGACAAAGCAACGGTCACCTCCTACTGTCTGTAAGTAGTACTACTTCCGTCATTAAGTCTCTCTATATAACTCAGCCCTTTCATTTGCATGTATTTATAATTATCCTCACTATATTATGCAGATTGAAGATCGCCGAATTGAAGAAAAGACAAGTGGGAGATATTGGGTTCATTAACACGTATCTCATAGATGCAACTGAGGTTCAATATCGTGCCCAAGAAACCGAGGCCAACTTGCTACGATCGTTGGAAATAAATGAACACAAAGATATACTCTTTCCTTACAACTTCAAGTGAGTGTTACTGTCTTGTGGCATATTCGGTTTCCTTATTAGTCCAGGTTATAGTAATGTAATATTGATGAGTTATGCATGTGTGCGCAGCTACCACTATATTCTCCTAGAGATTAAGCTTGAGAAGGGAGTAGTAACTGTCTTAGACTCCAAGCGAAAAGATCCCAAGGAGTATGCGGACATGACTGAAATGCTCGAGAAGTAAGTTAAATCGATCATTATCCACCATATCAGCAACTTAATTTGTTCATTTCTGATATCAAGTAATTGTTTTCTTTGTATGGCAGGGCTTGGAGAAAATTCACCAAAAAAGCTCCGGGACTACCGAAGAAGCTGCAATTTAGGCACCCGAAAGTAAGTACTATATAGTAGCATATTCCAGGCATCTCCTAGTGATTCAAGCGCTAGTTTCATCAATACCATTTAGCATGCTTGCTAATTATCAGTTTGATTGACCTCTATTTCTTGTAAAGTGGTTGTGGCAGGAACAAGGGAATGATTTCTGTGGATACTACATTTGCGAGTCCATCCGCCACACGACCTGTGAGCGGGGCTACTCCGACAAACAATATGAAGTGCGTAAATAACAATATTCACAATTTTATTTTATTACCATCATTTGTGTTGAGTTTCATTCATTCATATATATATATATATATGTATTGACCCCCTTCTTAAAATTAGATGTTTCGGATGCGGGATGAACTCCTAGCACCAGATCGCATGCGAGCAATTCAAGAGGAATTGGCGGCATTCTTTCTTGACCACGTGATCGCTGAAGACGGAGAATACTATGTGGACCACGCGTCCGTATTTTAGGAGATTATATATTTGTAAAAGATAATTATTGTATATATGTAGCCGGTAGTGTCGGATAGATATACGAGAACTTGTTTGTTCGACCAATCTCTCGGAGAAGGAGAGGTGGTCGATATCACTTCTCTCTGTATGCATATATGTTCATGACGATCTTCTGTTTGCTTACTAGCTAGCTAGCGTGTCTAGCTAGTCCTCTCTATACGTATGTATGTATGGTACGTAGCGTCGACCAAGTACGGACAAAAGAGAGGACACTTTTCTCTATTAATTAGCTAGCTATAGCACAATATATGAAACACCTAAATTAACCCTCCAAAACCCCCCAATCCCCCCCCCTCTTTCAAAAAAAAACAAAAACCACAGCCACATAAACACTGACGCGTGGATGACTATTGGTCCCGGTTGGTGCCACCAACCGGGACCAAAGGCCCTCCTGCCTGGGCTCAGGGGACAGGCCACGTGGAGGCCCTTCTGTCCCGGTTCTGGATTGAACCGGGACTAAAGGGGGGAGGCATTAGTACCGACCCTTTAGTCCCGGTTCACCAACCGGGACTAAAGGCCCTTACCAACCGGGACAATAGGCCCTTTTTCTACTAGTGTGGATATATAATCGATAAGATCAGTGCCACTTTTGCATGCACCTTTACTAAAAATCTTAGCAAAATATCCATTTGTGGTATTGGATGCTTATAATACAAATTTTGTGTGGTAAAGATTTATCACTTATTTTTAATTAACTACTACGAAATATATAAACTTGTGTTTCTGGAATAGATTAAAAAACGACTGAAATAATTATTTGTTTTGAGTGTTTCCAAAATTGATTGAATCGGTCTGAAAATAATTAAAACTTTTACATGCACACTAAATATTGATTAAATAGACATTGATTGAAATTGTACGTAAATAATTATTTGTATCAAATGAGCTTGACTAATGCCTATGGCACTGTACCACTAAGAATGCAAATGAAAATGAGCTAATATCTGTGGAATATTAATTGTAAGCCAATGTATTAATTTTTAAGATCGAATTCCACTCGAAGAAGCAATCTCAAATTGACAAAAAAAAAGAATTCCACAGGAAAAAGTTTTCATTGGGATCTTACTGCAAGAGCCATTTATGCGCATATGGACATACCTATATTTGGAAGTTTGTATGGAGCAGCGCCTCGCTGTCAGCTGTAACAAACTCGTCATCCAAACTGGCCCTTGCTTGCTCGAGTGAGATGTAACCGATAGCCCGGGCCCACTGCGCAACAACTGACTCCTGAGAAACTTGGTACGCTTGGTCTACATGGGCGACAGAGACAGAGATGGGATCCAAGGGCCGATCTTCGCTGTTCCGGTGAGCCGCTGTGGAATATGTGTACTTTGAACGTCATATTTTATGAAGGTTTCCCACCGTCGGATGAAAGTGGGCCCGGAAATTAAAGGCTGAGGCGGCACTTCCTCCTCTATATTATGCGGGTCCCTGGATCTTCGTCTCGACAGCGACTTGCCTTCTCCCCTGTGTCAGACACTTCCTCTCTCTCGCTCGATTCCTCCGAAATTCCATCCCCTTCGCAGCTCCCCCCTTGCTTCCGACCTCCGGCCGAGTGGATGGCGTCGTTGTGTGACATGTTTTTGAGCCAGGAGCTGGCGGCGGCCGCGGCCATGTCGGCGGACGCGTACGGGAGGTTCGAAAGGTACAGTATGAGCTCTGCCCATGGTTTTCCCCAGTACCAGCAAGCTGGTAACGCTCCGACCGGATTCCCCGACACGGGATTTCTCGTTTCCGGCTTCGGCAAGCCTCCCACCATCTTCATCATGCCGGCGGGGACCCACGCGGCCGCTGGTTATGGCGCTGAGGCCGTCCCGGTGGAGATCCCCGTGGTCCGGCGACAGACACCTGCCTCCAGGAACGCCAGGGCGACGCCGTTCAGAGGACCGTGGACGGAGGAAGAGGACGAGTACGTGAAACCTCTGAATCTGATTTGTTTTTTGAGCAGATTGATCTCGCGGCATGCATGTTGTTCTCCTTTAATTGATCAATGTGCTTTCTTTTGTTTGCAGACTTCTCAGGAGATTGGTAGATGAGCATGGAGAGCACAAGTGGGCGACCATTTCAAAGCACCTCCCGGGACGGATCGGCAAGCAGTGCCGTGAGCGATGGACAAATCACGTGCGCCCCGGCATCAAGGTGATGCATCATCGCAGCTTATAGTCTTGATTTGATTCTAATTAGCCGAAATCTTCCATGGATCTATATGATTCGGAAGTCTAAATTGTTTTAGGTTAGTTTTTACTGGAGTACGTTCGAAGCATGCTGAACTTTTGGTCGTACAATTCGGAAGTGGGTATTAAGTGAGGAATGAATAGTTCGCCATGCTGCATGCCTTTATTTTAATCATTATTAATTGCGCCAATTTTATCAAGGCCACTAATTTTTCGCATGAGTAATTCTGTCCGTGGCTCTTGGGAAGAGATTTGGGGGAGACAATGGCCAAACATTAGTTCTACATCATTTATTTTTGTAGAATTGCAGATGCACAAGCGTCTGAAAATCCGCAAGTTTCAGTGGACTACTTTGAGAGGCAGAAGGGGCATATTAGGAATTTCAGGATCCAATTAAAAGTGGGGTGGTGGGGTGGGGGGGGGGGGGGCTCCCATACTTTCTAGAGTCGTCGTCGGGTTGTGGGTGCGATGGCTGATGAATCGGACGTGAGTCATGACGTCAATGGTGGTACACCATATTTTATGTGTGTTATGATTGGTCGGGTGTGCCGGTTGATGCACTTCATATGGCGGTCCTCCGGATATAGTTTAGCGGCGTGGTGGCCAGTGGCGGAGACAGGGGGACCAGCAGGGGCCCTTGCCCCCCCCCCCCCCCCCCCCCCCCCCCCCTAACACTACTGATTTGAGTCTAGTATTAGTGTAAACTTTGATGTTTTTGCTGCTAAAATGATGTATTTTCATGAACTGGCCCTCTCTAACAAGACTTAACAATACTTGGCCCTCCTTATTCGAATTTCCTGGCTCCGACGCTGGTGGTGGCCGATTGTCTTTGTTTTCGACATATTTTCCTTCTAATTAACCAAGCATTATACATGCTTTTAGCACAGTTTTCCTTGTAGACATGACCAATTCATCTCCACCATATGAATTGCTGGAGGGCCTTGTCCTCTCAAGACGTTCGGAAAAAGCCACTCAATTTGTAGTGAATACTTGTCGCTCTTTCCTGATGCTATTAGAGTTTCAGCCAGGCTATTCCAGCCTAGCCAGGCTTCAGATGTCTGTATATATCATTGGGCTTTGTTGCGAGGATTCAGCGATGCAATTTATTTGTACAAAATAAGGCGCCTTTAAAAAACTGCCACGTCGATCAGCAGCATGTCTGATCCAATATACTATCACTATTTCCAGTACGATATTCAATTAAATTACACTTGATTCTGCCAATCATCTGGAGGCATGCACTAACTTTGCTTCACATAATCACATTCCAGAAGGACCACATCTGGACTGAGGCGGACGACATACTGCTGATCGACGCGCACAAGATCCACGGAAACCGTTGGTCGACGATCGCGAGGTGCCTCCCCGGCCGGTCGGAGAACGCCATCAAGAACCACTGGAACGCGACAAAGCGGAGCCTCAAGTCGAAGCGCCGGCTAAAGAAGAAGACAAGCCAACAAGCCGCCCCGGGGCAGTTCACCCTCCTCGAGGAGTACATCCGCGACAAAACGATGGCTGACGAGAACGTGGCGCCACCGTCTCCGTCGTCCGGCCTCGGGTATGACGGCCAGGTTTTTCCAAATGCCGCTGCAATGCTGGCCGTCTCCACCCCACCGGGGATGGGTCAGTACCTCCACCCAGCCGACGCGGCCGGGTCATCGTCCCAAGCAGGGATGATGAACCTGAGAGCGCCCTTGCCGGACCTCAACGCCGCCTACAGCGGCGAGATGCTGGAGCGATACTACTACCCGGCCTCCTTCCCGACCTACAGCAACAACAACCTGCTGCACCATGGACCAGAGCCTGCATTTCCTCAGATGTTTAGTGCCCAGGCACGCATGCTTGCTGCATGCACGAACCTGAAATTGTTCCCGCTCCCTCAGTACCTCGGTGGCGGCTACTACGGCGGCGAGACGGGCAGCAGTAGCGCCGGTGGCAGCAGTGATCAGGACGAAGACGTGGTCCAGATGGCCTCGAGGGAGTTCCAGACGTCCGATGACGAGACCACACTGGACCTCACTGGTTTCAACTGACACGATCCGTCCACCGGATCGATCCAGTACCCTTTCCATTGATTTTAGTTTGTCGTTTTTACCTTTCCGAACATTTTAGTTTGTCCTTCGTTTTCGTTAAATCAGCTGCTGTGTTGTATACTGTTGCCCGAAGAACACTACACTTGTGTGTTTGTGCGGCGTGGCATGCATGTATCTTTAATTTCCGCATTCTGAATACTTTGTAAAAGTAACTTTTACCAAAACAATTTGTTGGAGAAACTTTGTTGTACCTGTGTTGTTTGTACGGAGATAGCGATTCAGCATATGTACTTCTGTTTCCGATATTATACTCCATCAACAGTGTTGTGTGTTGCGCAACGCACGAAGGGTGCGCGGCTTTGGTCACGTGTCAGGGCCTTGAGTTCTGCTCGCGGGGAAGGAGAGAACAGAGAAGATAGAGTCGGTTATCTGGCTGCGCGCCACCACTGGTTGTATGCTCTCTCCCCTGGCAATTTGACTTTGTCTGCATGCTCCTCTACGCCTGCAAGCTCCTTCCGGAAAAATAAGAGAAATTAATATTTATTTATTTATTAATACCATTGCATATAGAGAACTGATTGTAATGATGGTCATCACGCAAACATATTTTAAAAGAAAAAGACAGTAGTATTAGGGAAACTTGAGAAATTTCTTCGAAATGTCTTCAAGATCCGAAGCCAAACGCCTAAACCGTTGGCGCACCAAGCACGATAGTCATCATCAATGCTTTCATGCATGCACTATGCCCAAAAGAATTGAACCCTGCTCTCAGTTGCGATTGAGCCCTTCTCTCATGGAGATACTCGTGGGCTTCCTGCGATCAACAACTCGCTCGTCACGCTTCTACCCAAAAAGTTTGGTGTCACCCGCAAAAAAAGAAGAAGAAATGTTTGGTGTCGTGGATTTACAGGACTTTCAGCCAATTTGCTTGATCCATGGGTCGGCGCGCATCATCGTGAAGGCACTCACGAATCCGGTTGTGCTGGAGCTGCCTCTCCTCATCGAATCCCACCATAGCGCGTCCGTCAGGGGCCGTGCACTTCATGGTCGTGCAAGCTACTGCCCGTGGGCTACATGCCATTTGCATGACGACATGCTTGATCAAGCTTCACATACAAAAAGCTTTTGCCCAAGGTTCTTGTCAGGATATGTTTTGATCCGAGGTGGGTCTCGTGGATCAGTGGATTACTATCAACATAAACTACATGGATTTTGGTCAACGACATCCCTGGGCACAAGTTACACAATGGTCAGGCCGAGTCTTCGGCAAGGAGATTCCCTCTCGCCGTTGCTCTTCTTATTAGTGATGGAAGGCCTCGAGCAGTTGCCCAAGTTCGCGGCGACTCACAGATTGCTGGCACCTTTGGCAAGGAGGGGATTATCCCATCGGTTATCGTTCTTCACAAATGATGTGATGATATTTCTAAAGTCAGAGCCTAGTGATGTCGACGTTTGCGCGACAATCCTGCATGACTTTGGTGTTGCTTTAGGTTTGCGAATTAACCCAGCAAAGTGTAACGCTATCCATATTTGTTGCTCTAAAGATCGGGTGGGCTTACTCCGCGATGGGATGGGATGTAAAGTGGAGAATTATCCTATAAAATATCTGGGTCTACCATTGACGATCAAGAAACCATACGACGCACAATTTCAGGAGATCGTCGACGGGGATCGCTAGGAAGTTGCCAAATTGGTGTGCCTCCACGCTCGACAAGGCCGACCGCCTAACCCTCGTGCAGGCAGTTCTATGTGCAATGTCTATCCATGTTCTATGTGCAGTTCTATGTGCAAAGTAACTTTTACCAAAACAATTTGTTGGAGAATCTTTGTTGTACCTGTGTTGTTTGTACAGAGATAGAGATTCAGCATATGTACTTCTGTTTCCGATATTATACTCCAGCGACCACTATTATGTGTTGCGCAACGCACGAAGGGTGCGCGGCTTTGGTCACGTGCCAGAGCCTTCAGTTCTGCTCGCGGGGAAGGAGAGAACAGAGAAGATAGAGTCGCTTGTCTGGCTGCGCGCCACCACTGTTGGAAATATGCCCTAGAGGCAATAATAAAATGATTATTATTATATTTCCTTGTTCATGATAATTGTCTGTTATTCATGCTATAATTGTATTGACCGGAAACCGCAATACATGTGTGAATACATAGACCACAACATGTCCCTAGTGAGTCTCGAGCTGACTTGCTCGTTGATCAACAGATGGTCATGGTTTCCTGACCATGGACATTGGATGTCATTGATAACAGGATCACATCATTAGGAGAATGATGTGATGGACAAGACCCAATACTAAGCAAAGCACAAGATCGTGTAGTTCGTTTGCTAAAGCTTTTCTAATGTCAAGTATCATTTCCTTAGACCATGAGATTATGCAACTCCCGGATACCGTATGAATGCTTTAGGTGTACCAGACGTCATAACGTAACTGGATGGCTATAAAGGTGCACTACAGGTATCTCCGAAAGTGTCTGTTGGGTTGGCACGAATCAAGACTGGGATTTGTCACTCCGTATGACGGAGAGGTATCTCTGGGCCCACTCGGTAATGCATCATCATAATGAGCTCAATGCCACACCCAATGTGCGATACTATCCTAAAGAGACTCGAAAGTCCCACCAAGGATAGAACCGCATATTGAAACACTTTTGCAAGGTGGATGTTATTACATCAACATTACATAGTAAATGGGGATACATACAAAAGGCATACAATGCCACATGAATACAACATCACAATACATAAGTGCATCACCCGACTACGGATGAAACACAAACAGAAACTCAAACGACATCCACCCTGCTAGCCCAGGCTGCCGACCTGGAACCTATCCCCTGATCGACGAAGAAGCAGAAGAGAACTCCAAAACAAGCGAACATCGCTCTCGCGTCAAGATCATCGCATAACCTGTACCTGCAACTGTTATTGTAGTAATCTGTGAGCCACGAGGACTCAGCAATCCCATTACCATGGGTATCAAGACTAGCAAAGCTTAAAGGGAAAGGAAGGGGTAAAGTGGTGAGGTTGCAGCAGCGACTAAGCATATATGTTGGCTAACATACGCAAATAAGAGCGAGAAGAGAGCAAATGAAACGGTCGTCAAGCTAGCAATGATCAAGAAGTGATCCTGAGCTCCTACTTACGTCAAACATAACCCAAAAACCGTGTTCACTTCCCGGACTCCACCGAAAAGAGACCATCACGGCTACACACGCGGTTGATGCGTTTTAATTCGGATCTGGTGTCAAGTTATCTACAACCGGACATTAGCAAATTCCCATCTGCCCATAACCGCGGGCACGGCTTTCGAAAGTTTAAACCCTGCAGGGGTCTCCCAACTTAGCCCATGATAAGCTCTCGCGATCAACAAAGGATATACCTTCTCCCAGGAAGACTCGATCAGACTCGGAATCCCGGTTTACAAGACATTTCGACAATGGTAAAACAAGACCAGCAAAGCCGCCCGATGTGCCGACAAATCCCGATAGGAGCTGCACATATCTCGTTTATCCGGAACCGACGTAATCCAAGTTGCCAAGGAATGGTCCCGCACGGTGCTCTAGTTTGGACCAACACTCAGAGGAGCACTGGCCCGGGGGGGGGGGGGTAAATAAAGATGACCCTCGGGCTCCGAAAACCCAAGGGAAAAAGGGCTAGGTGAGGCAAATGGTAAAACCAAGGTTGTTGCTGGAGGAGTTTTATTCAAAGCGAACTGTCAAGGGGGTCCCATAAATCACCCAACCGCGTAAGGAACGCAAAATCCGGGAACATAACACCGGTATGACGGAAACTAGGGCGGCAAGAGTGGAACAAAACACCAGGCATAAGGCCGAGTCTTCCACCCTTTACCAAGTATATAGATGCATTAATTAAAATAAGAGATATTGCGATATCCCAACATAATCCTATCCATCATGGAGCAATCTTCAACTTCACCTGCAACTAACAATGCTATAAGAGGGGCTGAGCAAAGCGGTAACATAGCCAAGCAACGGTTTGCTAGGAAGGGTAAAAAAGGTTAGGGGCTGACATGGCAATTTGGGAGGCTTGAGGAACAAGTGATAGGTAGCGCAACAAAGCGATAGAACAAAGCAGCTAGCATAGCAATGATAGTAGTGAGATCAAGGGTAGCGGTCATCTTGCCTGAAATCCTACTAGGAAGAAGAACGAGTCCATGAAGAAGATGAACGGACGTAGTCGAACAAATCCTCACAATCGCAACATTACCAGAACTAAAAAGCAACACCGGAAAGAAACCAACAACATGTTAAATGCACAAGGATAAACTTGGCATGATGCACAAACAAGTATGATGCATGTCCGGTTTAATGAGGCATGTCATGGCAAAGTGCAACAAACAATACTACAAGTTAAGTGGAGCTCAATATGCAACGAGTTGCATATTGCCGAAACACCACATCAAATATTTAGTTCTCTCTTGTTTATGTACCCAACAATACTAAATGTTGTTAAACATGGAAATAGGTGAAGCATAAATAAACTAACTATTTAGGCAAGTTTAAATGAGGCCGGAACAACAAACAACAATTCCGAAAAATCCCCATATGCAAATTATGAATTTGGTACTGTTCTGCCCTAAACCATATTTTAGAGTTGTTAAACATGCAAAACAATGCCACCAAGTTAATCTATGCATCTTCACCCCATTTACATATAAAGTTTATTTAAAACCGAGTTACGGTTATTTAGTTATGAAATAAATCATGTTAACATGGCATTTATGCAATATTAAACAAACAACAAGTTTAAACATTTTTAACATAGATGAAAGTTGCATATTATGAAACTAGATGAAAAACTAAGCATTTTGCATATATAAGTTGTTTTAATCCGATGCATGGTTTGTGAGATTTTAAATGCATGAACATGAGGGTTTTTCTGCAAATCTGTCATCTCTGGAAAATTAGACAAATTCACAGACGGAGAAGAAAAAAAAATGCTATCGGGCAGATACTGGAGCTACAGGAACTGGGCGGCTCACCAAGGGCCAAGGCCCAGTCGATGCAGAGGCTGGAGGAGGCCGGCTGGCTTAGGTTGGGCCTTGGAGGCTTGGCTGGAGGTGATCGAGGCCTCATGGTCCACGCGTGCGCGGTCAACGCACGCGGTCGAGCGCTCGTTCCCGAGCTGTTGCTCGATGCAGCACGAAGTAGAGGCGGGGAGCAGAGGCAACGATGGCAGCTTGGCGCGGGCTGGGCTCTGGCGGCGCTGCTGGCGAACTGGGGACGCCAGGACCCAAAGCAGAGGAGCGGGCGCAACTCTGGCGGTGGGGCTCGCCGGCGATGACGAGGCCTGGCGGCGCAAGCGCGGGGAGGCGAGGGCGGCTGCTCGAGTAGAGGAGGGGTCAACGCGCGCAGTGCGCCTCCTCGTTCGATGCAGGGGAAGCAGGGCGACGACGAGAGAGGAACCGGGCGGAGGCATCCCGATCCGACGGCTGGGAGACAGCAGCAGCGGGTGTGGACGGGGAGGCCGCGGCTTGCGGCGTGCAGAGCTCCGGTGCTTGCACCATGGCATCGAACGGGAGGCCGCAAGTGCAAGGGGAGGCTTGGAGCACCAGATCCGACGCAGGGGAATGGGAGGAGGCCAGGTTAGTCGTTGGAGGCGGCATTCAACGATTTGGCTGCAGAGGGGAGCTTCACGGGGCGCCATGGTTGGTCCCTAGAGAGAGAGAGAACAGAGAGAGAGAGATGAGGACAGAGTAAGGAAGAAAGGAGAAGGGAGCAGGGGCAACCTGGAGATGGAGGGTGTCGGGAAGAGGAGAAGCTCTGCTCCGACGAGCTGGGTGTCGGTGGCATGGCGGACGGCAAAAGCTGGTCTCGGGAGGAGCTTGGGTATGAGCAGGGGACGCGACCTGGCCTGCGGGTGGCACGAGGCCGAGGGGCTTGAGGGGTTGGTCAAGCGGGGCTGTGGTGGTTGGCTCGCTGGGGAAAACGAGAGTGAGAGGATTTTTGGATCGGGAGGGGATCCCGAGGAAGGGGAGACAAGAGGAGTGGCGGCGACGGAATGAGGAGGATGGGACAAGCTGCCTAATTTCTAGGGTTGGATCATGTGTATATATAGCAGGTGGATTTGGCTAGGGACTATCTCGTCCCTCCGATCGTGATCGGACGGTCGAGAAAATAAAAGCTAGGGAGTCCAAATAAAAAAAACGGAGATGTTTTATAGATATTTGGAGATGATCCGGATCCATTGGTCATGACAACCCGGGTCGGGTCCGGGAGAAGTTTCTGACGCGCACGAGGGGTTTGAGTAAAGAGTAGAGGGGTCAAATGGCCAGACAAGAGGGAATAGAAAACCCGGTTAGACTCGGATCGGTCAACGAAGGCAAGGGGGAAACGCGGTAACTACGAACGACTACGAGTTTTACGAAAACATGCAAATGTAATGCGCATGATGCTATGAGATGAGAAACAAGACATGAAAAAAATGTAAAACAAAAGACAAAAACCCAACCACGGAGGAAAAATAAATCACATAGCCGGAAATGGCAAGAGTCGGAGTTACGAATATGGAAAGTTATATCCGGGGCGTTACAACACTCCACCACTACGAGAGGATCTCGTCCCGAGATCTAGGATGGCACTGGAGGGAAAAGGAAGAAGAAGATAAGAGGTAAACTAAGTTTCTTCTTCGACAAACGAGTGA
This sequence comes from Triticum aestivum, assembly GCF_018294505.1. Taxonomy (NCBI): domain Eukaryota; kingdom Viridiplantae; phylum Streptophyta; class Magnoliopsida; order Poales; family Poaceae; genus Triticum; species Triticum aestivum. The sequence goes on from NC_057801.1 coordinate 647,451,491, forward strand.
AACCATGAACCTTGAGAGGTTGAGCAAAATGAAAGAAAGAAAACAACGAAGATGAACAAAGTTGAAAACACTCCGTTAGAAACGAGGAACAAGGGATACGACAAGAACCAAGAGGTTTAGTGATAAGACAGATATTGAAACCACTCCGGTTAAAAATAGATAGAGAAGGAATAAGATTGATATAATTTTGGCAGCACTCGGACTGAAAGAAGAAGGAAAACTTGATAAGATGAAAAGAACTTGAAGAGATGACACAACACTCAGGTTAAATGGATAAACATGAAAAGAACACGATCCTCACAATTCGAGATGATGAGTGAAGAGAGCAACATCACCATGCCTCCGGAAGAAAGAATAGAAGATAAATCATTGAAATAAAAAACAGAGAAGAAAATGCCAACTTCTGCCACAAACACTACAGGAAACTTCTAATTTGCCGTCTGTGAGTGGCTTTGCCGTCAGCTTTTTGTCGGGGTAGACGGCAAAGAAACTTTTGCCATCAACTAATGACGGCAAAGTATGCCTGACGGCAAATCTCTGCTTTGCCGTCTGTCTGCGAGGCAGCTGACAGCAAAGATAGCAAGAGAAAGATGGCAAAAAAACACAAGACGGCAAACGGGCTCTTCGCCGTCTGTTGTTTTTCCGGGTGACGGCAAAGGGTGGACGCGTGTCCAGCATAACGGGCGGTAACGGTGCCCTGGGTTTGCCGTCTGTTTTTATAGTCTGCTGACGGCAAAGTCAGTATCTTTGCCATCTTCCTTCAACCCTGATGACGGCGACATAATAGAAAAAAAACTGGCACCGAGCCTGGCTTTGCCGTCTCCTTTTCTTTTCCCGTGATGGCAAAGAAAGTAAATTGTAAAAAAAAGAAAACCCCTCCCCCCACCCGACCGCATCAGACCCCACTAGCGCTCGGTTTCTGCCCGTCCCCGCCTCCACGGCGCACCGCGCCGCCGCCGCCCGTCCCCGCCTCCACCGCGCGCTGCCGCCCATCCCCGCCTCCACCGCGCCGCCGCAGCTGGTCCCCACCTCCACCGCGCCGTCGCAGCTGGCCCCGCCTCCACCCTTATCCACTGCGCCCCCACCATTCCTCCTCCAATGGCGTGACCGCCCCCGGGTAGTCCTCCCCTGCCCTAGCGCCACGACTGCCATTGGTAGCACCGCCGCCGGCTCCCTCCTATGCCTCCGCAGCCGCTGGTCGCCACCGAAGCCGGGCACCACCTCCCCCTCTGCCCTCAGCCCCTCTGCCCCACGCCACGGTGAGCACCGCTCCCATCTCTGTTCGTACTGTTTTAGATGGATAGATGTATGGATTGCAGTACATGTGGATGGATGTGTAGATGGATGATTTGCTAACGGAAATTCAGCTGCCTATCATGAACGACACAGAAGACATGCTCTCATTTTATATGAAGGAAGCACTTGCGTTGCTTTCAGTATGTGATATGAAAAAAATTGCAAAACAGTACAGCAGTAGTCAAATTCTCTCGTACAATTTCTGTCATATGAAACAACAGGGAACAAATCATGCAAAACTACTGTTGTTGACAAAAAAACTGGCTTTGCTGCACCCTGAAGATCGACTTAGAATTTGGCACTGAACTTAACCAACACAACACTTCTTCTGATAAACTGAAGCAAAATTTTTGATTGATGCTCCTTAGGAAATTAAATGCTCAGTTTCTTGCTTATTTTCTTTAGGTTAGGTTTTGTTGAACTGCAAGATGATGTTCATGATGTTTTTATTAGATTGTTCTGCGAGTGCTTATGTTGGTTGTGCCAGTGCTTTTCATGTGCAGGGTTTTTCTCTTCACCTCCAGGAGCACTGTCTTTCCTGTTGCCATTGCCATCGTCATTCGACTATACCACCTCTACGGTCTAGGGGTGAGCTTGTCTGTCATCTCCTCCCCCTCCCCTATTTGCTTCGTTCCGGTCGTCGTGCCGATGCCACTAGATTTTATTTTCATGTCAAGTCTCATAACCTAGGCGTCTCCCGTTCAAAAGGGTGGCATCTATAAATATGCATGTCTTTGCATATTTATAATCGTCGTCCTTTCGAATTGTCCACGTTATCCATGGACAGCCCGAGTACGTGTAGATTGGGTTTTGTTTTCCGTGCTCTACTTCGGTCCTCGGCAAAATTTTGTCAGCGCCACCTTGTTGTTCTCCGGGTGCACAATCTCTTGGCTTGTTGTCGAGACGTGTATCTAGAGAACAGCGGGGAGGTGCTGCCGAAATTTTGCCTCGGACCGGAGTAGAGCACGGGAAACGAACTCAATCTACACGTACTCGGGTGGGATTAGGACCCATCTTTACCTATTAGAGATAGGATTCAATCCATGAGTGCCTGTTTCCTTTTTGTATGGTAAAAAATTAAAACCATGGCGTAAATAATATGACAATGGTAATTAGTTGTGTATCTAGTCTTAATTACAATATACATATCTTGATGAATATGAATTTGGTGCCCCTACTCTCAGTTCAAGTACCAATATGGATGATCGTGAGTGGATGTACACTGGCCACCCTAGTCAGGCTCGCATGACCACTGAATGGGCGACGAAGGCCAATGAATTTGTAGAGGCAGCATTTGCTAGAGGGCAAAGAAAAAGTTGGTGCCCCTGCTTGAAGTGTGACAACGGTAGAGAACATGCGAAGAAGACGATGTGTAGGCACCTGCAGAAGCATGGGTTTAAGCGTGGGTATACCCGGTGGACCCTTCATGGCAAGCCTGAACGTAGCAGAGAGGAGGTGGTGCGTCGGCGAACCGACAACAATGGTACGAAGATCGTTGACATCGTAGATGACTTCAATGATGCACGTGAAGAGGGATCAGAGGAAGAACCGGAGGACTCTGCGAGGGCCTTCTTAGAAATGTTGAATTCCTCACAACAACCTCTTCACGACCACACAAACCAATGTCAGCTGGATGCCATTGCACAAGCAATGTCTATAAAGACCCAGTTCAACATGAGCAAAGATTGCTTTAATTCGATGGTGACATTTGGGTTTGCTCTCTCCCTGAAGGTCACAAACTAGCTAAAAGCTGGTATGAAGCGAAGAAAATCCTTTGTGCACTTAAGATGCCCTATGAGCAGATACATGCTTGTCCAAACGGATGTGTCTTATTTACGAAAGAGTATGCGGATGACAAGTATTGCGCTAAGTGCAAAGCCTCTAGGTATGCCGAGAGAGACCTCAGTGATGGTACGAAGAAGCAAAGCAAAGTCCCCGCAAATGTTCTTCGATATTTTCCAATCTTGCCAAGAATTCAACGTCTTTACTTGAACAAAGATACAGCCAAAAAGATGACATGGCACAAATATGGGATAAGACGCGACAAAGATGATCATGGGAGACCGATGTTGATACACCCGTCTTGTGCCCAAGCATGGAAGAGTTTCGATCGAATACATCATGAGAAAGCAAAAGAGGCAAAGAATGCACGAGTTGCCATCGGACTCGATGGGTTCAATCCGTTTGGTATGGTGTCAAAGACATATAGTTGTTGTCCCGTGTTTGTTGTTCCCCTCAACCTCCCCCCTGGCGCCCTAATGCAATGCAAGCACATGTTCTTGTCATTGATAATTCCAGGGCCCAAGTATCTGAGGAAGAATATAAGTGTGTACATGCAACCACTGATAGATGAGTTGAAAGAAGCTTGGGTTAATGGGATACGGACATACGACGCTGCTAGCAAAAAGAACTTCACAATGCATGTTTGGTACCAGTACTCACTTCATGACTTACCGGCGTATTCACTTTTCATGGGGTGGTCTGTGCATGCGAGGTTCCCATGCCCAAGGTGCAAGGCAAGCATGCAGTGCCGTTGGTTGCAGCATGGTCGCAAGTATTCTTGCTTCGATTTTCATAGACAACATTTGCGTCCTGACCATCCATTTAGACAAGACAAGAAGAACTTCATGAAAGGTGAAGTCGTTGAACACTCGGCACCACCTGAGATGACGAGTGAACAAATTCGTGATGAACTAAATGATCTCCAGCCTGATCCCAAATGTCCAGGGTATTTCTTGGGATATAACAAAGAACACGCGTGGACTCATAAGCCATGCTTATGGGATCTCCCCTACTTCCACCAGCTCGAGCTTCCACATAATATTGATGTAATGCACACTGAAAAGAATATCGCCGAGGCCATTTTTGGCACATTGTTCAACATTGCTGAGAAGACGAAGGATAATACTAAGGCTAGACTTGATGTAATGAAGCTATGTGCTAGACCCGAACAAAACTTGAGACAACCCGAGGGCAAGAAAAACTGGAGGACGCCAAAGGCGAGGTTTGTTCTTACTAGGGAACAAAAGAAGGAGATGCTCATGTGGTTCAAAACTTTGTTGTTCCCTGATGGGTATGCAGCGAACCTTATGAGGGCAGTGAATCTTGATAAATTGAAGCTCAACGGGATGAAGAGTCATGATTGGCACATATGGCTTGAGCGGTTAATGCCGATGATGATTCGAGGCTATATCCCTGAGGATGATTGGGAAGTATTGGCAGAGCTTAGCTATTTCTTCCGTGTTCTTTGTGCTAAAGAAGTATCTCCTACTGTGATAGATGAGATGGAAGAACGGGCCCCCGAGTTGCTCTGCAAGCTAGAGAAGATCTTTCCACTAGGATTCTTTAATCCGATGGAACATATTATTTTACACCTCCCTTTCGAGGCAAGAATGGGTGGCCCTGTGCAGAATCGTTGGTGCTATGGACTTGAGAGAATGCAGAAGACTCTTCGAGCTAAATGTAGAAATAAATCTAGAATTGAAGCCTCCATAGCCGAGGCATTCTTGGCGGAGGAGATTACAAACTTCACGACATCACGCTATGGGGCCAATATTCCAAGCTTGCATAATGCAAAGTCTCGATACAATACTGGCGACCCTAAACATGAATCCAAGCTCAGCCTCTTCAAAGGGAAACTCGGACCTATGGGTGCTTTTGGTTCAAAGAATTTGGATCTGAAAGAGTGGAAATTGCTTACGTTGTATATCCTCACCAACCTTCAAGAACTGCGGCCGTACATTGAGTAAGTGTTGGTACATTATGTAACATTTACTCACATGTTTCTCTCTTAACTCCGCTCATTTCTCATTGGGCAGTGAATTCATTATTCTCGAATGGAGGGGTCGAACATGATTCACTCGAAGAGTATGAGCTTCTTGTTGGTGAAGGAGACGGCAATTATGGTTTCATTTCTTGGTTCAGAGAAAAGGTAATGTATACTTCTTGGAACACTTGAAGTTGGTATTACGTGCGACTAATACACCTATCCTTCCCTCTTAAACTTGTAGGGTACGTCAATATTGGACAAAGAGTTGAAACAAGTTGCTAATGGGTTTGACTATAAGGTCGGTACATTTGATAAATACGACATCAATGGGTATCGCTTCCGCACACATGGGAATGAGGAATGTCGGGATGTTCTAAAATCAAGAAACACGGGAGTGTCGGTTATTTGCAATGGAGTTGAGTATTATGGAAGACTTGATGAAATATACGAACTGCATTACTTTGGGGCAAATCCTCCAAAAGTCGTTGTCTTCAAATGCCATTGGTTTGATCCGGAGAAGGTTAGGCGGAGGGATGATATTGGGCAAGTCGAAATTCGACAAGACAACAAATTAGAATGTGAAGATGTCTATATTGTGGCTCAACAGGCGACACAAGTTTTTTATCTGAAGTACGCATGCCAAAAGAAGTACCTTAAGGGTTGGGATGTCGTGTATGATGTGCCGCCACATGGTAAACATCCTTCCCCCAATGAAGAGGATTATCAACCTCACATCGACCCTAACACATATGATGGAGAGTTCTTCCAAGAAGAACATGGGCCTAGAGGCCGTCTCAACATCCATCCACGCATGGAAGTACACATTGACAGTGAAGAAGAAGAAGTCGAAGAGGAAGAAGAAGAGGTTACAAACGTGGAAGACCTCTCAATGCTTGAACGGTTATGTCTAGGCATTGCCGATGAAGGTGACGATGACGGTCAACATGAGGACAACATCCTTGACGACACGTATGATACTGATGATGAGGCTAGAACTGACCTTGAAGAAGAGACGGATTGTGATCCAGATGATCCCGACTATTTTTAGTCGTAGTGTTGAACTGTAATGTTGATTTTGTACTAGTTGCTTTACCATGACCCATATGACGATCTCAAACATGTTGTAATGTTGAATTTGTAATACTTTTGAACTTATGCTTATCTATTTGAAGTATAATGTAGTTTTTGTACTATAATTGCCTGGTAATTCTCATTGCATATGTTTTTTTGAACTTATGCTTATTTATTTGAACTATAATGTATTTGTACTACAATTGCATTGCTAATTCTCATTGCGACAATTGTTAGAACTTATGCTTATTTATTTAAACTATAATCTTGTATTTGTACTAATTGCTTTACTTTTTGTCATAGCAGGTGAGTGAAGCATGGTGGGCCCGCAAAGGAAAAGCCCTCGCTCCCCCTAGCGAGATCTTTTCTTGGCAGTTTTATCGCTGATCCCCCGCCTTCCTCTCATCCTCAGGCTCATCGAGGAAGAGGAAAAGGCCGGGGAAGAGGTGCACGTGGAGCAAATGCTAAGAGAAACCCGGTTCGGCCTCCCTCGCCACCACCTGTCGTGGCATCGCCTGAGGATGAGAGGGTGGAGGACGAGCCGGTGTCTCACTCCCCCGTGTCTGAGAGGGTGGAGGACGAGCCGGTGTCTCACTCCCCCGTCTCTGAGAGGGTGGAGGAAGAGCGGTTGTCATCGGAGGCCTCGACCTCTGATGAGGAGCATGCTGGTTTCATCCAAGTTGAGGAGGGCTGGTCCGTGTACCTATGTGGTTCCTCAAGCCTCCCGGAACGAGGGCTTCCTGTGGAGCAGAGGCCATGTATTGCTCCATATGGAGAAACGTAACTAACTTTGGCTTCCCATTTTCTACCTTCAATGTATGCAACAATTGCTAATAACTTTGGCTTCTCATTATGTAGCGGGTGGAAGAAAGCTGGAGCTAGCAGGGGAAAGTACCGACTCGTGAACGGCGTCCTTGGGAGCCTCATTAAGGAGGATTACCCTGGCATGGTTACTTTGCCTAGGGATGGCAAAGTTCCGGAGCCAGCACGGACATGGGACCACTACAAAGCCTATGAGGATATTGGTGTAGCCAACAACGTCGAGTTTCGCAACAAAGCCGAGCGGGTCTTTGCCGAACTTTGGGTAATCATTAAGTTTCCCTCACACTATCTAGAAAACTATATTTACTTTATTTTTCTTAAAAGAATGCTAGCAGACTACAATATTACAGCAGTAGGAAAACTATCTAGAAAACTTAGATTTAGATTTTACTTTATTCTCCTTAACAAAATGCTAGCAGACTATAATACTACTGCACCAAACTAATTTTCTCTATATTTGCAGGATTTCTATAGATGCGAGGATGGAAAGTTGGAGGAGGCTCGAGCGGTTGTCAACGGACATTGCCCGAAGCTTGTGCGTAATTTGATGCATGAAGCGCGCCCTTTAGCCGTCCGCAAATATATGGCAACTCAAGGCTATAAGAGTCTTGATAAGAAAGCCGGTAGGAGACTCCGTCTTGAGAAGGACAAGTACACGCAGGTAAAGCATATTCATGCTTGTTATTTCCTTAACAGACTGGCACTCAATTTCCTATTGACGTATATGAGATGCAATTGATCAAGTAGGTTACTCCGAGATGGTGCGTCGATAAGGGGGAGTGTTGGGAGCGGATCGTGGACTATTGGTGTTCCAAAGAGTATAGGGCGAAAAACAAAGATTATAGAAATCGGCGAGGCGCAATGCTGGATCCACCACATCATCAAGGCAACTTGAACGTTATGGAGTACGGTGAACGTTGGGTATATCTTACTTCCCATATTGATTTGTTCTTCATAAGCTTTTTCTTGTCATACATGTTGCCAATCCTTGTGATGAAATCTTAATCATGTTGCTTTGGTTGCAGGCGTCTCACCATAATGCTCCACTGCCCAACCTTTTCGTCTTGTATGCTTTGGCCCATAAGGCACCGTACAGAACAGCCACGCCTTACGATAAGAATGACACAGCGTCCGCGTACTCCAGCAAGACCGCCTACGATCGGATGGAGAAATTTAAAGGGATGGCAAAAGAGTTGAAAGGGCCCGAGTATGATGTGATAACAGAGCCTCTTGACCACGCTTTGGTCATGATCTCTGGAGAAGGCATGAAACATGGCAAGGAAGCAATTGCAGGAGGCATGTTCCCTAGCTCCTCTCGTAGCTCTCTCCCTGAATACAAAGCTTGGTTACATATCTCAAAATCTTCTACATATAAACGCTCGACTCCAGCTATGGTTGAGATGGAGGTATTCTATACAAGTCCTTCTATATATGTCTGTTTCTTACTTACTGTTGGATTGAAGATGCAATTGCCATGCCATATTTTGCAGGCCCGACTGGCGGAGGAGAGGCGAGTGGCGGCAGAGGAGAGGGCGGAGGAGAGGCGAGTGGCGGTGGAGGAGAAGGCGGAGGAGAGGCGACTGGCTGATGAGAGGACGCAGCAAGTGGTGCAGCAGGCGGTGTTGGCACAAACTAGTCAATGCTTTGCAATGTTTGCGGTTAGTTCCTTAATTGCCAGACACATACATAATCTTCACTCAAACATAATTTGCAGGCTTATTGTACCCAAAATGGTATGCCCGCTATGTAGATGCCTCAATCAGGCCATGGATCTAATGCTGATGGATCTTCACATGCACGAGGCCCAAGCGACAACAACCTTGGTGGTTCTCCGAATGTTTGAGACCGAGTATGGTTAGTGCGTTCTCCGTTTCAAACTATAATCCATTTGAAAATTTTCAACCATGATCTTAATTAACTATATGCATTCTTGAAGCTATTTATTTTCATGATTTAGAGAACACTTGAAGATATTCTTGATTTAGAGACAAGTAGCTACATATTTTCATGATTTAGAGACCATTTGAAGATCTCCATGATTTAGAAACTTGTAAGTAGAGACCGTTTGAACAATTTAAAGATCAAACTTATAAGTAGAGACAAGTAGAGACCACTTGAACCGTTTCAAACTATAATTCATTTGAACAATTTCAACCATGATCTTAATTAACTATATGCATTCTTGAAGCTATTTATTTCCAAGATTTAGAGAACACTTGAAGATATTCATGATTTAGAGACAAGTAGCTACTTATTTTCATGATTTAGAGACCATTTGAAGATCTCCATGATTTAGAAACTTGTAAGTAGAGACTGTTTGAAACAATTTAAAGATCAAACATATAAGTAGAGACAAGTAGAGACAATTTGAACCGTTTCAAACTATAATCCATTTGAACAATTTCAACCATGATCTTAATTAACTATATGCATTCTTGAAGCTATTTATTTTCATGATTTAGAGAACACTTGAAGATATTCATGATTTAGAGACAAGTAGCTACTTATTTTCATGATTTAGAGACCATTTGAAGATCTCCATGATTTAGAAACTTGTAAGTAGAGACCGTTTGAACCATTTAAAGATCAAACTTATAAGTAGAGACAAGTAGAGACCATTTGAACCGTTTCAAACTATAATCCATTTGAACAATTTCAACCATGATCTTAATTAACTATATGCATTCTTGAAGCTATTTATTTTCATGATTTAGAGAACACTTGAAGATATTCATGATTTAGAGACAAGTAGCTACTTATTTTCATGATTTAGAGACCATTTGAAGATCTCCATGATTTAGAAACTTGTAAGTAGAGACCGTTTGAACCATTTAAAGATCAAACTTATAAGTAGAGACAAGTAGAGACCATTTGAACCGTTTCAAACTTTAATCCATTTGAACAATTTCAACCATGATCTTAATTAACTATATGCATTCTTGAAGCTATTTATTTTCATGATTTAGAGAACACTTGAAGATATTCATGATTTAGAGACAAGTAGCTACTTATTTTCATGATTTAGAGACCATTTGAAGATCTCCATGATTTAGAAACTTGTAACTAGAGACCGTTTGAACCATTTAATGATCAGACTTATAAGTAGAGACAAGTAGAGACCATTTGAACCGTTTCAAACTGTAATCCATTTGAACAATTTAAACCATGCTCTTAATTAACTATATGCATTCTTGAAGCTATTTATTTTCATGATTTAGAGAACACTTGAAGATATTCATGATTTAGAGACAAGTAGCTACTTATTTTCATGATTTAGAGACCATTTGAAGATCTCCATGATTTAGAAACTTGTAAGTAGAGACCGTTTGAACCATTTAAAGATCAAACTTATAAGTAGAGACAAGTAGAGACCATTTGAACCGTTTCAAACTATAATCCATTTGAACAATTTCAACCATCATCTTAATTAACTATATGCATTCTTGAAGCTATTTATTTTCATGATTTAGAGAACACTTGAAGATATTCATGATTTAGAGACAAGTAGCTACTTATTTTCATGATTTAGAGACCATTTGAAGATCTCCATGATTTAGAAACTTGTAAGTAGAGACCGTTTGAACCATTTAAAGATCAAACTTATAAGTAGAGACAAGTAGAGACCATTTGAACCGTTTCAAACTATAATCCATTTGAACAATTTCAACCATGATCTTAATTAACTATATGCATTCTTGAAGCTATTTATTTTCATGATTTAGAGAACACTTGAAGATATTCATGATTTAGAGACAAGTAGCTACTTATTTTCATGATTTAGAGACCATTTGAAGATCTCCATGATTTAGAAACTTGCAAGTAGAGACCGTTTGAACCATTTAAAGATCAAACTTATATGTAGAGACAAGTAGAGACCATTTGAACCGTTTCAAACTATAATCCATTTGAACAATTTCAACCTTGATCTTAATTAACTATATGCATTCTTGAAGCTATTTATTTTCATGATTTAGAGAACACTTGAAGATATTCATGATTTAGAGACAAGTAGCTACTTATTTTCAAGATTTAGAGACCATTTGAAGATCTCCATGATTTAGAAACTTGTAAGTAGAGACTGTTTGAAACAATTTAAAGATCAAACATATAAGTAGAGACAAGTAGAGACAATTTGAACCGTTTCAAACTATAATCCATTTGAACAATTTCAACCATGATCTTAATTAACTATATGCATTCTTGAAGCTATTTATTTTCATGATTTAGAGAACACTTGAAGATATTCATGATTTAGAGACAAGTAGCTACTTATTTTCATGATTTAGAGACCATTTGAAGATCTCCATGATTTAGAAACTTGTAAGTAGAGACCGTTTGAACCATTTAAAGATCAAACTTATAAGTAGAGACAAGTAGAGACCATTTGAACCGTTTCAAACTATAATCCATTTGAACAATTTCAACCATGATCTTAATTAACTATATGCATTCTTGAAGCTATTTATTTTCATGATTTAGAGAACACTTGAAGATATTCATGATTTAGAGACAAGTAGCTACTTATTTTCATGATTTAGAGACCATTTGAAGATCTCCATGATTTAGAAACTTGTAAGTAGAGACTATTTGAAACAATTTAAAGATCAAACATATAAGTAGAGACAAGTAGAGACAATTTGAACCGTTTCAAACTATAATCCATTTGAACAATTTCAACCATGATCTTAATTAACTATATGCATTCTTGAAGCTATTTATTTTCATGATTTAGAGAACACTTGAAGATATTCATGATTTAGAGACAAGTAGCTACTTATTTTCATGATTTAGAGACCATTTGAAGATCTCCATGATTTAGAAACTTGTAACTAGAGACCGTTTGAACCATTTAAAGATCAAACTTATAAGTAGAGACAAGTAGAGACCATTTGAACCGTTTCAAACTATAATCCATTTGAACAATTTCAACCATGATCTTAATTAACTATATGCATTCTTGAAGCTATTTATTTTCATGATTTAGAGAACACTTGAAGATATTCATGATTTAGAGACAAGTAGCTACTTATTTTCATGATTTAGAGACCATTTGAAGATCTCCATGATTTAGAAACTTGTAAGTAGAGACCGTTTGAACCATTTAAAGATCAAACTTATAAGTAGAGACAAGTAGAGACCATTTGAACCGTTTCAAACTTTAATCCATTTGAACAATTTCAACCATGATCTTAATTAACTATATGCATTCTTGAAGCTATTTATTTTCATGATTTAGAGAACACTTGAAGATATTCATGATTTAGAGACAAGTAGCTACTTATTTTCATGATTTAGAGACCATTTGAAGATCTCCATGATTTAGAAACTTGTAACTAGAGACCGTTTGAACCATTTAATGATCAGACTTATAAGTAGAGACAAGTAGAGACCATTTGAACCGTTTCAAACTGTAATCCATTTGAACAATTTCAACCATGCTCTTAATTAACTATATGCATTCTTGAAGCTATTTATTTTCATGATTTAGAGAACACTTGAAGATATTCATGATTTAGAGACAAGTAGCTACTTATTTTCATGATTTAGAGACCATTTGAAGATCTCCGTGATTTAGAAACTTGTAAGTAGAGACCGTTTGAACCATTTAAAGATCAAACTTATAAGTAGAGACAAGTAGAGACCATTTGAACCGTTTCAAACTATAATCCATTTGAACAATTTCAACCATCATCTTAATTAACTATATGCATTCTTGAAGCTATTTATTTTCATGATTTAGAGAACACTTGAAGATATTCATGATTTAGAGACAAGTAGCTACTTATTTTCATGATTTAGAGACCATTTGAAGATCTCCATGATTTAGAAACTTGTAAGTAGAGACCGTTTGAACCATTTAAAGATCAAACTTATAAGTAGAGACAAGTAGAGACCATTTGAACCGTTTCAAACTATAATCCATTTGAACAATTTCAACCATGATCTTAATTAACTATATGCATTCTTGAAGCTATTTATTTTCATGATTTAGAGAACACTTGAAGATATTCATGATTTAGACACAAGTAGCTAATTATTTTCATGATTTAGAGACCATTTGAAGATCTCCATGATTTAGAAACTTGCAAGTAGAGACCGTTTGAACCATTTAAAGATCAAACTTATATGTAGAGACAAGTAGAGACCATTTGAACCGTTTCAAACTATAATCCATTTGAACAATTTCAACCTTGATCTTAATTAACTATATGCATTCTTGAAGCTATTTATTTTCATGATTTAGAGAACACTTGAAGATATTCATGATTTAGAGACAAGTAGCTACTTATTTTCAAGATTTAGAGACCATTTGAAGATCTCCATGATTTAGAAACTTGTAAGTAGAGACTGTTTGAAACAATTTAAAGATCAAACATATAAGTAGAGACAAGTAGAGACAATTTGAACCGTTTCAAACTATAATCCATTTGAACAATTTCAACCATGATCTTAATTAACTATATGCATTCTTGAAGCTATTTATTTTCATGATTTAGAGAACACTTGAAGATATTCATGATTTAGAGACAAGTAGCTACTTATTTTCATGATTTAGAGACCATTTGAAGATCTCCATGATTTAGAAACTTGTAAGTAGAGACCGTTTGAACCATTTAAAGATCAAACTTATAAGTAGAGACAAGTAGAGACCATTTGAACCGTTTCAAACTATAATCCATTTGAACAATTTCAACCATGATCTTAATTAACTATATGCATTCTTGAAGCTATTTATTTTCATGATTTAGAGAACACTTGAAGATATTCATGATTTAGAGACAAGTAGCTACTTATTTTCATGATTTAGAGACCATTTGAAGATCTCCATGATTTAGAAACTTGTAAGTAGAGACTGTTTGAAACAATTTAAAGATCAAACATATAAGTAGAGACAAGTAGAGACAATTTGAACCGTTTCAAACTATAATCCATTTGAACAATTTCAACCATGATCTTAATTAACTATATGCATTCTTGAAGCTATTTATTTTCATGATTTAGAGAACACTTGAAGATATTCATGATTTAGAGACAAGTAGCTACTTATTTTCATGATTTAGAGACCATTTGAAGATCTCCATGATTTAGAAACTTGTAAGTAGAGACCGTTTGAACCATTTAAAGATCAAACTTATAAGTAGAGACAAGTAGAGACCATTTGAACCATTTCAAACTATAATCCATTTGAACAATTTCAACCATGATCTTAATTAACTATATGCATTCTTGAAGCTATTTATTTTCATGATTTAGAGAACACTTGAAGATATTCATGATTTAGAGACAAGTAGCTACTTATTTTCATGATTTAGAGAACATTTGAAGATCTCCATGATTTAGAAACTTGTAAGTAGAGACCGTTTGAACCATTTAAAGATCAAACTTATAAGTAGAGACAAGTAGAGACCATTTGAACCATTTCAAACTTTAATCCATTTGAACAATTTCAACCATGATCTTAATTAACTATATGCATTCTTGAAGCTATTTATTTTCATGATTTAGAGAACACTTGAAGATATTCATGATTTAGAGACAAGTAGCTACTTATTTTCATGATTTAGAGACCATTTGAAGATCTCCATGATTTAGAAACTTGTAACTAGAGACCGTTTGAACCATTTAATGATCAGACTTATAAGTAGAGACAAGTAGAGACCATTTGAACCGTTTCAAACTGTAATCCATTTGAACAATTTCAACCATGCTCTTAATTAACTATATGCATTCTTGAAGCTATTTATTTTCATGATTTAGAGAACACTTGAAGATATTCATGATTTAGAGACAAGTAGCTACTTATTTTCATGATTTAGAGACCATTTGAAGATCTCCGTGATTTAGAAACTTGTAAGTAGAGACCGTTTGAACCATTTAAAGATCAAACTTATAAGTAGAGACAAGTAGAGACCATTTGAACCGTTTCAAACTATAATCCATTTGAACAATTTCAACCATCATCTTAATTAACTATATGCATTCTTGAAGCTATTTATTTTCATGATTTAGAGAACACTTGAAGATATTCATGATTTAGAGACAAGTAGCTACTTATTTTCATGATTTAGAGACCATTTGAAGATCTCCATGATTTAGAAACTTCTAAGTAGAGACCGTTTGAACCATTTAAAGATCAAACTTATAAGTAGAGACAAGTAGAGACCATTTGAACCGTTTCAAACTATAATCCATTTGAACAATTTCAACCATGATCTTAATTAACTATATGCATTCTTGAAGCTATTTATTTTCATGATTTAGAGAACACTTGAAGATATTCATGATTTAGACACAAGTAGCTAATTATTTTCATGATTTAGAGACCATTTGAAGATCTCCATGATTTAGAAACTTGCAAGTAGAGACCGTTTGAACCATTTAAAGATCAAACTTATAAGTAGAGACAAGTAGAGACCATTTGAACCGTTTCAAACTATAACCATTTGAACAATTTCAACCTTGATCTTAATTAACTATAAGCATTCTTGAAGCTATTTATTTTCATGATTTAGAGAACACTTGAAGATATTCATGATTTAGAGACAAGTAGCTACTTATTTTCAAGATTTAGAGACCATTTGAAGATCTCCATGATTTAGAAACTTGTAAGTAGAGACCGTTTGAACCATTTAAAGATCAAACTTATAAGTAGAGACAAGTAGAGACCATTTGAACCGTTTCAAACTATAATCCATTTGAACAGTTTCAACCATGATCTTAATTAACTATATGCATTCTTGAAGCTATTTATTTTCATGATTTAGAGAACACTTGAAGATATTCATGATTTAGAGACAAGTAGCTACTTATTTTCATGATTTAGAGACCATTTGAAGATCTCCATGATTTAGAAACTTGTAAGTAGAGACTGTTTGAAACAATTTAAAGATCAAACATATAAGTAGAGACAAGTAGAGACAATTTGAACCGTTTCAAACTATAATCCATTTGAACAATTTCAACCATGATCTTAATTAACTATATGCATTCTTGAAGCTATTTATTTTCATGATTTAGAGAACACTTGAAGATATTCATGATTTAGAGACAAGTAGCTACTTATTTTCATGATTTAGAGACCATTTGAAGATCTCCATGATTTAGAAACTTGTAAGTAGAGACCGTTTGAACCATTTAAAGATCAAACTTATAAGTAGAGACAAGTAGAGACCATTTGAACCGTTTCAAACTATAATCCATTTGAACAATTTCAACCATGATCTTAATTAACTATATGCATTCTTGAAGCTATTTATTTTCATGATTTAGAGAACACTTGAAGATATTCATGATTTAGAGACAAGTAGCTACTTATTTTCATGATTTAGAGACCATTTGAAGATCTCCATGATTTAGAAACTTGTAAGTAGAGACTGTTTGAAACAATTTAAAGATCAAACATATAAGTAGAGACAAGTAGAGACAATTTGAACCGTTTCAAACTATAATCCATTTGAACAATTTCAACCATGATCTTAATTAACTATATGCATTCTTGAAGCTATTTATTTTCATGATTTAGAGAACACTTGAAGATATTCATGATTTAGAGACAAGTAGCTACTTATTTTCATGATTTAGAGACCATTTGAAGATCTCCATGATTTAGAAACTTGTAAGTAGAGACCGTTTGAACCATTTAAAGATCAAACTTATAAGTAGAGACAAGTAGAGACCATTTGAACCGTTTCAAACTATAATCCATTTGAACAATTTCAACCATGATCTTAATTAACTATATGCATTCTTGAAGCTATTTATTTTCATGATTTAGAGAACACTTGAAGATATTCATGATTTAGAGACAAGTAGCTACTTATTTTCATGATTTAGAGACCATTTGAAGATCTCCATGATTTAGAAACTTGTAAGTAGAGACCGTTTGAACCATTTAAAGATCAAACTTATAAGTAGAGACAAGTAGAGACCATTTGAACCATTTCAAACTTTAATCCATTTGAACAATTTCAACCATGATCTTAATTAACTATATGCATTCTTGAAGCTATTTATTTTCATGATTTAGAGAACACTTGAAGATATTCATGATTTAGAGACAAGTAGCTACTTATTTTCATGATTTAGAGACCATTTGAAGATCTCCATGATTTAGAAACTTGTAACTAGAGACCGTTTGAACCATTTAATGATCAGACTTATAAGTAGAGACAAGTAGAGACCATTTGAACCGTTTCAAACTGTAATCCATTTGAACAATTTCAACCATGCTCTTAATTAACTATATGCATTCTTGAAGCTATTTATTTTCATGATTTAGAGAACACTTGAAGATATTCATGATTTAGAGACAAGTAGCTACTTATTTTCATGATTTAGAGACCATTTGAAGATCTCCGTGATTTAGAAACTTGTAAGTAGAGACCGTTTGAACCATTTAAAGATCAAACTTATAAGTAGAGACAAGTAGAGACCATTTGAACCGTTTCAAACTATAATCCATTTGAACAATTTCAACCATCATCTTAATTAACTATATGCATTCTTGAAGCTATTTATTTTCATGATTTAGAGAACACTTGAAGATATTCATGATTTAGAGACAAGTAGCTACTTATTTTCATGATTTAGAGACCATTTGAAGATCTCCATGATTTAGAAACTTCTAAGTAGAGACCGTTTGAACCATTTAAAGATCAAACTTATAAGTAGAGACAAGTAGAGACCATTTGAACCGTTTCAAACTATAATCCATTTGAACAATTTCAACCATGATCTTAATTAACTATATGCATTCTTGAAGCTATTTATTTTCATGATTTAGAGAACACTTGAAGATATTCATGATTTAGAGACAAGTAGCTAATTATTTTCATGATTTAGAGACCATTTGAAGATCTCCATGATTTAGAAACTTGCAAGTAGAGACCGTTTGAACCATTTAAAGATCAAACTTATAAGTAGAGACAAGTAGAGACCATTTGAACCGTTTCAAACTATAACCATTTGAACAATTTCAACCTTGATCTTAATTAACTATATGCATTCTTGAAGCTATTTATTTTCATGATTTAGAGAACACTTGAAGATATTCATGATTTAGAGACAAGTAGCTACTTATTTTCAAGATTTAGAGACCATTTGAAGATCTCCATGATTTAGAAACTTGTAAGTAGAGACCGTTTGAACCATTTAAAGATCAAACTTATAAGTAGAGACAAGTAGAGACCATTTGAACCGTTTCAAACTATAATCCATTTGAACAGTTTCAACCATGATCTTAATTAACTATATGCATTCTTGAAGCTATTTATTTTCATGATTTAGAGAACACTTGAAGATATTCATGATTTAGAGACAAGTAGCTACTTATTTTCATGATTTAGAGACCATTTGAAGATCTCCATGATTTAGAAACTTGTAAGTAGAGACTGTTTGAACCATTTAAAGATCAAACTTATAAGTAGAGACAAGTAGAGACCATTTGAACCGTTTCAAACTTTAATCCATTTGAACAATTTCAACCATGATCTTAATTAACTATATGCATTCTTGAAGCTATTTATTTTCATGATTTAGAGAACACTTGAAGATATTCATGATTTAGAGACAAGTAGCTACTTATTTTCATGATTTAGAGACCATTTGAAGATCTCCATGATTTAGAAACTTGTAACTAGAGACTGTTTGAACCGTTTAAAGATCAGACTTATAAGTAGAGACAAGTAGAGACCATTTGAACCGTTTCAAACTATAATCCATTTGAACAATTTCAACCATGCTCTTAATTAACTATATGCATTCTTGAAGCTATTTATTTTCATGATTTAGAGAACACTTGAAGATATTCATGATTTAGAGACAAGTAGCTACTTATTTTCATGATTTAGAGACCATTTGAAGATCTCCATGATTTAGAATCTTGTAAGTAGAGACTGTTTGAACCATTTAAAGATCAAACTTATAAGTAGAGACAAGTAGACACCATTTGAACCGTTTCAAACTATAATCCATTTGAACAATTTCAACCATCATCTTAATTAACTATATGCATTCTTGAAGCTATTTATTTTCATGATTTAGAGAACACTTGAAGATATTCATGATTTAGAGACAAGTAGCTACTTATTTTCATATTTAGAGACCATTTGAAGATCTCCATGATTTAGAAACTTGTAAGTAGAGACCGTTTGAACCATTTAAAGATCAAACTTATAAGTAGAGACAAGTAGAGACCATTTGAACCGTTTCAAACTATAATCCATTTGAACAATTTCAACCATGATCTTAATTAACTATATGCATTCTTGAAGCTATTTATTTTCATGATTTAGAGAACACTTGAAGATATTGATGATTTAGAGACAAGTAGCTAATTATTTTCATGATTTAGAGACCATTTGAAGATCTCCATGATTTAGAAACTTGCAAGTAGAGACCGTTTGAACCATTTAAAGATCAAACTTATAAGTAGAGACAAGTAGAGACCATTTGAACCGTTTCAAACTATAATCCAGTTGAACAATTTCAACCTTGATCTTAATTAACTATATGCATTCTTGAAGCTATTTATTTTCATGATTAGAGAACACTTGAAGATATTCATGATTTAGAGACAAGTAGCTACT
Source organism: Triticum aestivum (assembly GCF_018294505.1). Lineage (NCBI taxonomy): Eukaryota > Viridiplantae > Streptophyta > Magnoliopsida > Poales > Poaceae > Triticum > Triticum aestivum. The sequence goes on from NC_057801.1 coordinate 647,471,036, forward strand.
TATTTTCATGATTTAGAGACCATTTGAAGATCTCCATGATTTAGAAACTTGTAAGTAGAGACCGTTTGAACCATTTAAAGATCAAACTTATAAGTAGAGACAAGTAGAGACCATTTGAACCGATTCAAACTATAATCCATTTGAACAATTTCAACCATGATCTTAATTAACTATATGCATTCTTGAAGCTATTTATTTTCATGATTTAGAGAACACTTGAAGATATTCATGATTTAGAGACAAGTAGCTAATTATTTTCATGATTTAGAGACCATTTGAAGATCTCCATGATTTAGAAACTTGCAAGTAGAGACCGTTTGAACCATTTAAATATCAAACTTATAAGTAGAGACAAGTAGAGACCATTTGAACCGTTTCAAACTATAATCCATTTGAACAATTTCAACCATGCTCTTAATTAACTATATGCATTCTTGAAGCTATTTATTTTCATGATTTAGAGAACACTTGAAGATATTCATGATTTAGAGACAAGTAGCTACTTATTTTCATGATTTAGAGACCATTTGAAGATCTCCATGATTTAGAATCTTGTAAGTAGAGACTGTTTGAACCATTTAAAGATCAAACTTATAAGTAGAGACAAGTAGAGACCATTTGAACCGTTTCAAACTATAATCCATTTGAACAATTTCAACCATCATCTTAATTAACTATATGCATTCTTGAAGCTATTTATTTTCATGATTTAGAGAACACTTGAAGATATTCATGATTTAGAGACAAGTAGCTACTTATTTTCATATTTAGAGACCATTTGAAGATCTCCATGATTTTGAAACTTGTAAGTAGAGACCGTTTGAACCATTTAAAGATCAAACTTATAAGTAGAGACAAGTAGAGACCATTTGAACCGTTTCAAACTATAATCCATTTGAACAATTTCAACCATGATCTTAATTAACTATATGCATTCTTGAAGCTATTTATTTTCATGATTTAGAGAACACTTGAAGATATTGATGATTTAGAGACAAGTAGCTAATTATTTTCATGATTTAGAGACCATTTGAAGATCTCCATGATTTAGAAACTTGCAAGTAGAGACCGTTTGAACCATTTAAAGATCAAACTTATAAGTAGAGACAAGTAGAGACCATTTGAACCGTTTCAAACTATAATCCATTTGAACAATTTCAACCATGATCTTAATTAACTATATGCATTCTTGAAGCTATTTATTTTCATGATTTAGAGAACACTTGAAGATATTCATGATTTAGACACAAGTAGCTAATTATTTTCATGATTTAGAGACCATTTGAAGATCTCCATGATTTAGAAACTTGCAAGTAGAGACCGTTTGAACCATTTAAAGATCAAACTTATAAGTAGAGACAAGTAGAGACCATTTGAACCGTTTCAAACTATAACCATTTGAACAATTTCAACCTTGATCTTAATTAACTATATGCATTCTTGAAGCTATTTATTTTCATGATTTAGAGAACACTTGAAGATATTCATGATTTAGAGACAAGTAGCTACTTATTTTCAAGATTTAGAGACCATTTGAAGATCTCCATGATTTAGAAACTTGTAAGTAGAGACCGTTTGAACCATTTAAAGATCAAACTTATAAGTAGAGACAAGTAGAGACCATTTGAACCGTTTCAAACTATAATCCATTTGAACAGTTTCAACCATGATCTTAATTAACTATATGCATTCTTGAAGCTATTTATTTTCATGATTTAGAGAACACTTGAAGATATTCATGATTTAGAGACAAGTAGCTACTTATTTTCATGATTTAGAGACCATTTGAAGATCTCCATGATTTAGAAACTTGTAAGTAGAGACTGTTTGAACCATTTAAAGATCAAACTTATAAGTAGAGACAAGTAGAGACCATTTGAACCGTTTCAAACTTTAATCCATTTGAACAATTTCAACCATGATCTTAATTAACTATATGCATTCTTGAAGCTATTTATTTTCATGATTTAGAGAACACTTGAAGATATTCATGATTTAGAGACAAGTAGCTACTTATTTTCATGATTTAGAGACCATTTGAAGATCTCCATGATTTAGAAACTTGTAACTAGAGACCGTTTGAACCATTTAAAGATCAGACTTATAAGTAGAGACAAGTAGAGACCATTTGAACCGTTTCAAACTATAATCCATTTGAACAATTTCAACCATGCTCTTAATTAACTATATGCATTCTTGAAGCTATTTATTTTCATGATTTAGAGAACACTTGAAGATATTCATGATTTAGAGACAAGTAGCTACTTATTTTCATGATTTAGAGACCATTTGAAGATCTCCATGATTTAGAATCTTGTAAGTAGAGACTGTTTGAACCATTTAAAGATCAAACTTATAAGTAGAGACAAGTAGACACCATTTGAACCGTTTCAAACTATAATCCATTTGAACAATTTCAACCATCATCTTAATTAACTATATGCATTCTTGAAGCTATTTATTTTCATGATTTAGAGAACACTTGAAGATATTCATGATTTAGAGACAAGTAGCTACTTATTTTCATGATTTAGAGACCATTTGAAGATCTCCATGATTTAGAAACTTGTAACTAGAGACCGTTTGAACCATTTAAAGATCAGACTTATAAGTAGAGACAAGTAGAGACCATTTGAACCGTTTCAAACTATAATCCATTTGAACAATTTCAACCATGCTCTTAATTAACTATATGCATTCTTGAAGCTATTTATTTTCATGATTTAGAGAACACTTGAAGATATTCATGATTTAGAGACAAGTAGCTACTTATTTTCATGATTTAGAGACCATTTGAAGATCTCCATGATTTAGAATCTTGTAAGTAGAGACTGTTTGAACCATTTAAAGATCAAACTTATAAGTAGAGACAAGTAGACACCATTTGAACCGTTTCAAACTATAATCCATTTGAACAATTTCAACCATCATCTTAATTAACTATATGCATTCTTGAAGCTATTTATTTTCATGATTTAGAGAACACTTGAAGATATTCATGATTTAGAGACAAGTAGCTACTTATTTTCATGATTTAGAGACCATTTGAAGATCTCCATGATTTAGAAACTTGTAAGTAGAGACCGTTTGAACCATTTAAAGATCAAACTTATAAGTAGAGACAAGTAGAGACCATTTGAACCGTTTCAAACTATAATCCATTTGAACAATTTCAACCATGATCTTAATTAACTATATGCATTCTTGAAGCTATTTATTTTCATGATTTAGAGAACACTTGAAGATATTGATGATTTAGAGACAAGTAGCTAATTATTTTCATGATTTAGAGACCATTTGAAGATCTCCATGATTTAGAAACTTGCAAGTAGAGACCGTTTGAACCATTTAAAGATCAAACTTATAAGTAGAGACAAGTAGAGACCATTTGAACCGTTTCAAACTATAATCCAGTTGAACAATTTCAACCTTGATCTTAATTAACTATATGCATTCTTGAAGCTATTTATTTTCATGATTTAGAGAACACTTGAAGATATTGATGATTTAGAGACAAGTAACTACTTATTTTCATGATTTAGAGACCATTTGTAGATCTCCATGATTTAGAAACTTGTAAGTAGAGACCGTTTGAACCATTTAAAGATCAAACTTATAAGTAGAGACAAGTAGAGACCATTTGAACCGATTCAAACTATAATCCATTTGAACAATTTCAACCATGATCTTAATTAACTATATGCATTCTTGAAGCTATTTATTTTCATGATTTAGAGAACACTTGAAGATATTCATGATTTAGAGACAAGTAGCTAATTATTTTCATGATTTAGAGACCATTTGAAGATCTCCATGATTTAGAAACTTGCAAGTAGAGACCGTTTGAACCATTTAAATATCAAACTTATAAGTAGAGACAAGTAGAGACCATTTGAACCGTTTCAAACTATAATCCATTTGAACAATTTCAACCATGCTCTTAATTAACTATATGCATTCTTGAAGCTATTTATTTTCATGATTTAGAGAACACTTGAAGATATTCATGATTTAGAGACAAGTAGCTACTTATTTTCATGATTTAGAGACCATTTGAAGATCTCCATGATTTAGAATCTTGTAAGTAGAGACTGTTTGAACCATTTAAAGATCAAACTTATAAGTAGAGACAAGTAGAGACCATTTGAACCGTTTCAAACTATAATCCATTTGAACAATTTCAACCATCATCTTAATTAACTATATGCATTCTTGAAGCTATTTATTTTCATGATTTAGAGAACACTTGAAGATATTCATGATTTAGAGACAAGTAGCTACTTATTTTCATATTTAGAGACCATTTGAAGATCTCCATGATTTAGAAACTTGTAAGTAGAGACCGTTTGAACCATTTAAAGATCAAACTTATAAGTAGAGACAAGTAGAGACCATTTGAACCGTTTCAAACTATAATCCATTTGAACAATTTCAACCATGATCTTAATTAACTATATGCATTCTTGAAGCTATTTATTTTCATGATTTAGAGAACACTTGAAGATATTGATGATTTAGAGACAAGTAGCTAATTATTTTCATGATTTAGAGACCATTTGAAGATCTCCATGATTTAGAAACTTGCAAGTAGAGACCGTTTGAACCATTTAAAGATCAAACTTATAAGTAGAGACAAGTAGAGACCATTTGAACCGTTTCAAACTATAATCCATTTGAACAATTTCAACCTTGATCTTAATTAACTATATGCATTCTTGAAGCTATTTATTTTCATGATTTAGAGAACACTTGAAGATATTCATGATTTAGAGACAAGTAGCTACTTATTTTCATGATTTAGAGACCATTTGAAGATCTCCATGATTTAGAAACTTGTAAGTAGAGACCGTTTGAACCATTTAAAGATCAAACTTATAAGTAGAGACAAGTAGAGACCATTTGAACCGTTTCAAACTATAATCCATTTGAACAATTTCAACCATGATCTTAATTAACTATATGCATTCTTGAAGCTATTTATTTTCATGATTTAGAGAACACTTGAAGATATTCATGATTTAGAGACAAGTAGCTACTTATTTTCATGATTTAGAGACCATTTGAAGATCTCCATGATTTAGAAACTTGTAAGTAGAGACTGTTTGAACCATTTAAAGATCAAACTTATAAGTAGAGACAAGTAGAGACCATTTGAATCGTTTCAAACTTTAATCCATTTGAACAATTTCAACCATGATCTTAATTAACTATATGCACTCTTGAAGCTATTTATTTTCATGATTTAGGAACACTTGAAGATATTCATGATTTAGAGACAAGTAGCTACTTATTTTCATGATTTAGAGACCATTTGAAGATCTCCATGATTTAGAAACTTGTAACTAGAGACCGTTTGAACCATTTAAAGATCAGACTTATAAGTAGAGACAAGTAGAGACCATTTGAACCGTTTCAAACTATAATCCATTTGGACAATTTCAACCATGCTCTTAATTAACTATATGCATTCTTGAAGCTATTTATTTTCATGATTTAGAGAACACTTGAAGATATTCATGATTTAGAGACAAGTAGCTACTTATTTTCATGATTTAGAGACCATTTGAAGATCTCCATGATTTAGAATCTTGTAAGTAGAGACCGTTTGAACCATTTAAAGATCAAACTTATAAGTAGAGACAAGTAGAGACCATTTGAACCGTTTCAAACTATAATCCATTTGAACAATTTCAACCATCATCTTAATTAACTATATGCATTCTTGAAGCTATTTATTTTCATGATTTAGAGAACACTTGAAGATATTCATGATTTAGAGACAAGTAGCTACTTATTTTCATATTTAGAGACCATTTGAAGATCTCCATGATTTAGAAACTTGTAAGTAGAGACCGTTTGAACCATGTAAAGATCAAACTTATAAGTAGAGACAAGTAGAGACCATTTGAACCGTTTCAAACTATAATCCATTTGAATAATTTCAACCATGATCTTAATTAACTATATGCATTCTTGAAGCTATTTATTTTCATGATTTAGAGAACACTTGAAGATATTCATGATTTAGAGACAAGTAGCTAATTATTTTCATGATTTAGAGACCATTTGAAGATCTCCATGATTTAGAAACTTGCAAGTAGAGACCGCTTGAACCATTTAAAGATCAAACTTATAAGTAGAGACAAGTAGAGACCATTTGAACCGTTTCAAACTATAATCCATTTGAACAATTTCAACCATGATCTTAATTAACTATATGCATTCTTTAAGCTATTTATTTTCATGATTTAGAGAACACTTGAAGATATTCATGATTTAGAGACAATAGCTACTTATTTTCAACATGATTTAGAGAACCATCTTGAAAGATCTCCATATTTAGAAAACTTGTAAGTAAGACCGTTTGAACCATTTAAGATAAACTAATGAAGTAGAGACAAGTAAACATTGAACCGTTTCAAACTATCCATTTGCAACAATTTTCAACCATGATCTTAATTAACTATATGCATTCTGAAGCTCTTATTTTCATGATTTAGAGAACACAGAAGATATTGATGAAATTGAAGACAAGTAGCCTCTTATTTTCATGATTTAGAGACTCATTTGAAGATCTCCATGATTTTATGAAACTGTAAGTAGAGACCGTTTGAATCGTTTAAAGATAACACTTATAAGTTAGAGACGAGTAGAGACCATTTAAACCGTTTTCAAATTAATATATCCATATTGCACAATTCAACCATGCATCTTTAATTAACTATATGCATTCTTGTAGCTATTTATTTTTCATGATTTAGAGAACACTTGAACTATTCATGATTTAGAGACAAGTAGCTACTTATTTTCATGATTTAGAGACCATTTGAAGATCTCCATGATTTAGAAACTTGTAAGTAGAGACCGTTTGAACCATTTAAAGATCAGACTTATAAGTAAAGATCTAGTGTTAAATTAGCGTGTTCAAAATTGGGTAAGTGTTCAAGAAACTCCATCTGTACTAGAAGCTTTTTATTTTGGAAACTCACTATGGAATATGGATCACTATTATTTTGTAGTGTCGAAGTACTTTCTTTTGTCTATTTGGCATATTGATGATTTCAAGCACGTTATTTGACACACACCATTCAATCTTGTAGGTTGCCACCTGGATGCTCTTTGGACTACGACATGGACATGAAGGCATTTGTTGTAGTGCCAAATCTTACGTAGTGATGCCATCTTTGTTCATTGTGTATTATATGTTGTGGAACTATATGTTGTGGAACTTTGTTTTGGGACTATATGCTATGGAACTTTGTCCCGGGACTATATATATACTATGGAACTTTGTCCTGGGACTATATATATGCTATGGAACTTTGTTTTGGGACTATATGCTATGGAACTTTGTCCTGGGACTATATATATGCTATGGAACTTTGTCTTGGGACTATATATATGCTATGGAACTTCGTTCTTATATTTGTTCATTGTTGCTTATATTTGCTATGGAACTATGCTGTCCTATTATGGTTCTGTGTTGTTATGGTTCTATACTGTGTATTAAACTGTTTAATTTCTGATTTAAAAAAAAGCTTTGCCGTCAAGGGACAGACTTCAAACATGCCACATGTTGCTAGCATGTGCTTCCGCTGGCATTTTGCCGTCTTGCCAACAGGCAGGTTGACGACAAAGAGGTAGAGTTTTGCCGTCTAGGCCAGCACCAACTGACGGCAAAATATGAGTCTTTGTCGACTGGGAAAGGAGCACCAGATGGCAAAGTCCTGCTATTTTTCCCACTGGGACAACAGTGACAGACGACAAAGTATGCTTCTTTCCCGTCTGCCAAAACTGATAGTTGACGGCAAAGATAATAGACTTTGCCGTCTGGTTGGACGGCCGGTAGACGGCAAAACACGTGACGCCGTCCGTCAGACCGTCCGTTCCGTCTGGTGCAATGTTTTGCCGTCTACTTTCCACAGACTAACGGCAAAAATATAGACTAACGGCAAAGTCTTTGCCATCAGGAAAAAAAAGCAGACGGCAAAGTATTCTTTGCCGATTAATCTTTGCCGTCTGACTTTGCCATCTACTTCCTGACGGCAAACTCTTTGCCGTCTGGATTTACGTCTTTGCCGTCTGTTATGCATAGACGGCAAACTAGCCGTTTCCTGTAGTGAAATGAGCTTCGGACGCATCCTTGCAAAGAAGAATTGAATGGAGTTGTAGCAAAATCAACAACGAAAAGCACAAGCTTGTTGTGGGCTTATGAAAAATATCTCAAGACTACGAGGTGACAACCGGCCACAAATTGAAACCATTGATTTGATTGAGAGCACCGAAGAGATGAAAAACTTGTTCCACCAAGAATGAAAAGAATCCTTGATGAACCATCATGTAGAGCCTCCATGAAGAACAACGGTAATAAAAGGATGATGAAAAGAAAAAAAAGTTGGAAACACAAGGTGAAGCCTTGCAATGATTTAGATGGAGCTTCGCGACGAGATAAAGCGGAAAAACTTGAAACTCTGGAGAAGAAAAGATGAAGCCTCTCGAACCGAGAATGTGATATGATGACCAACTCTGGAAAGAAAGATGAATCACTTGTAATCAAGAATTTATTCATCATGAATAATATCCGTAAAAAGAATTGAATCACCTCGAGGAAATAGGAATAAGATTTATTGTATGCTTATCCTTCATCAAATTAAATTGATGACAAGCAATGGATTTGGCATACTACTTATTCTCGTAGAAAGGATTAAGAAAGATATAGCATAAACTTGAGAAGGTATTGATGGAACCACCGGTGGGATTTGGAAACAACGATTGAATTGATATGATAACAAAGGAAAAGAAATCTTGAACGAACCACCGTAAGATTTGAAAATGAACGTAGCAAAGGCACAATTAACCGGGAAGAATTGGAAAACGAATGAAGATACTTGAGGGGATTTAGATACATGTGAACGAAGAGATCATGAGCTTATTAGAGAATACTTGAATGATGCACCGGTAGAATATGGAGAAGGAGAGCTAATAGCTGAGAATGAATAAACCCGAAATGATGGCCTTCATAGAAATAAAATGAAAAGAACTCACGAAATGCCCCGGGTGGTAAGAAAAAGAATTGTCACAATCAAAAACAATTATGGGGATGGAATGAAGCTAGAACCATGAATCTTGAAGAGAATGAAGCAAGATTCAAGAGAAATCTTTCTTCGGTCTTCAAATGTTGAGAATGATGATGAGAACCACCATGAGAATTGTTGAGATACTCCAGAACAAAGAAGAATAGAAATGATGAACCAACGATGAAAATGTTTTAAAAGCGATCTTGAAGAAGGAATATGACTGATGATAATTCATTCTTACGTCAAACTTGGAAAAGAATTTGGGAATAGCTCCGGGAAAATTAGAAGAGTCAGGTAGGATCCTGGGAAAAGACCTGTGGGTTAGGGCCCACTCAAAATATACACCTTCGAAAAATTACTTGAAAGGGAAATTGCACCGGTTGAATTAAATGACTTCAATGAGATAACAACCTCGAAATATCTTGAACGGATTGAGAATGGAAATAGAAGTCTTGTGAGATATCTTCAGCACTCCGGATATGAATAGAGAGAGGTGAACAATTAAGAGGTGCATCGGCATGAGAAAGCATTAGAAACAAGGAAAGGAATATGATGAATATCAAAAGCTTGGATTGGATCCACCGGAAAAGAAAAAGAGACGAAGAATAATGAACTTGAAGCTCCGTTAGTATCTTCCTGAGAATCACCAGATAAGAACATTGACGGGAAAAGAATGGAGAAACTTCACATCCATAAGATGGATACTTGATTAAGATATATGAGTCCTTGAAGAAGAAAAGGGTGGGAGGGGGGAAAACAAAAGCAACTTGGGGCAGATGGAATTGACACCGTTGAGAAAAACTTAGAATTGATCTTGCGGATGTTGAAATGATCTGATCCACTTGAAGAGAAGCACACCGGTCGGAAAGAATTGACATTACAATCTCGATGATCAAGAAAGATTAGTATTCACATAGGGATAAGAGAACACCATTTAGGAAAGGTATGGAATCAACACTTGACATTGAAGCAACTCGAATACCACAAATAAAACAAAACAAAGGATTGGCTTGTAGAAATAAGCCGGAACAAATACATATGATAGAGATTTACCCAATCCCATATCATGCATCTGTCGGAAAGATATTCTAGGAGCTACTTGAGTTCCCACCTATAAAACTCCCGAAACTTTCTGGTTATGCAATCTGGTGTTGGGGATACAGGGAAAGAAATATATCTCACCCAAACTAACAATACCTACATCCAAGCTGTATCCATCCGTCAACACATAATCAAGAAAACTCCGGAAATCATGTACCTCAACCTTCGAAAAGCATCCGTTATACAAGCTATGGCAATACTCCCGAACTCCCGCCCCAGTACTGGGTGGCGTCGAGGTTATCTGACCAACAACTGCATAAAAGAGATTTTCGATGTCGGCAAAAATCAGGTATTCCAGAACTGCAATGATAAAATTGTGACGACAACACCTCGGAGCTCAATTCCCCGGGTCACTGCCACATAAAAGACAGGAGGCACCAAGAACAATGTTCTCGTCACAAAACCATCGGAACGATTCCAAGATACCCGCGTGATCCTAAATTCTTTTTAGTGAAATTTGACGACAGGAAAGTCAAAACATCTACGTCAAGAGTCCTCACCAGAGCGACGAAGGGGGCTGAGGAGTAAAAAGAATCATACTCTCTGATATATATATAATCCTAAGACTCAGAATAGTTTTCTTCTAGGCTCAACAACGGCCAACAATCAAGGGGGCTCCTATGGTCGGTCGAGGCTCTGATACCAACTTGTCACGCCCAATATGCGATACTATCCTAAAGAGACTCGAAGGTCCCACCAAGGATAGAACTGCATATTGAAACGCTTTTGCAAGGTGGATATCATTACATCAACATTACATAATAGATGGGGATACATACAAAAGGCATACAATGCCACATGAATACAACATCACAATACATAAGAGCACCATCCGACTATGGATGAAACACAAACAGAAACTCAAATGACATCCACCCTGCTAGCCCAGGCTGCCGACCTGGAACCTATCCCCTGATCGACGAAGAAGCAGAATAGAACTCCAAAACAAGCGAACATCGCTCTCGCGTCAAGATCATCGCATAACCTGTACCTGCAACTATTGTTGTAGTAATCTGTGAGCCACGAGGACTCAACAATCCCATTACCATAGGTATCAAGACTAGCAAAGCTTAAAGGGAAAGGAAGGGGTAAAGTGGTGAGGTTGCAGCAGCGACTAAGCATATATGGTGGCTAACATACGCAAATAAGAGCAAGAAGAGAGCAAATGGAACGGTCGTGAAGCTAGCAATGATCAAGAAGTGATCCTGAACTCCTACTTACATCAAACATAACCCAAAAACCGTGTTCACTTCACGGACTCCGCCGAAAAGAGACCATCACGGCTACACACGCGGTTGATGCGTTTTAATTTAGATTTGGTGTCAAATTATCTACAACCGGACATTAACAAATTCCCATCTGCCCATAACCATGGGCACGGCTTTTGAAAGTTTAAACCCTGCAGGGGTGTCCCAACTTAGCCCATGATAAGCTCTCGCGATCAACGAAGGATATACCTTCTCCCAGGAAGACCCGATCAGAATCGGAATCCCGGTTTACAAGACATTTCGACAATGGTAAAACAAGACCAGCAAAGCCGCCCGATGTGCCGACAAATCCCGATAGGAGCTGCACATATCTCATTCTCAGGGCACACCGGATAAGCGAAGCGTACAGGAACCGACGTAATCCAAGTTGCCAAGGAATGGTCCCGCACGGTGCTCTAGTTTGGACCAACACTTGGAGGAGCACTGGCCCGGGGGGGTAAATAAAGATGACACTCGGGCTCCGGAAACCCAAGGGAAAAAGGGCTAGGTGAGGCAAATGGTAAAACCAAGGTTGGGCCTTGCTGGAGGAGTTTTATTCAAAGCGAACTGTCAAGGGGGTCCCATAAATCAGCCAACCACGCAAGGAACGCAAAATCTGGGAACATAACACCGGTATGACGGAAACTAGGGCGGCAAGAGTGGAACAAAACACCAGGCATAAGGCCGAGTCTTCCACCCTTTACCAAGTATATAGATGCATTAATTAAAATAAGAGATATTGTGATATCCCAACATAATCCTGTCCATCATGGAGCAATCTTCAACTTCACCTGCAGCTAACAACGATATAAGAGGGGCTGAGCAAAGCGGTAACATAGCCAAGCAACGGTTTGCTAGGAAGGGTAAAAAAGGTTAGGGGCTGACATGGAAATTTGGGAGGCTTGAGGAACAAGTGATAGGTAGCGCAGCAAAGCGATAGAACGAAGCAACTAGCATAGCAATGATAGTAGTGAGATCCAGGGTAGCGGTCATCTTGCCTGAAATCCTGCTAGGAAGAAGAACGAGTCCATGAAGAAGATGAACGGACGTAGTCGAATGAATCCTCACAATCACAACATTACCGGAATTAAAAAGCAACACCGGAAAGAAACCAACAACATGGTAAATGCACAAGCATAAACACGGGATGATGCACAAACAAGTGTGATGCATGTCCGGTTTAATGACGCATGGCATGGCAAAGTGCAACAAACAATACTACAAGTTAAGTGGAGCTCAATATGCAACGAGTTGCATATTGCCGAAACACCACATCAAATATTTAGTTTTCTCTTGTTTATGTACCCAACAATATTAAATGTTGTTAAACATGGAAAGAGGTGAAGCATAAATAAACAAACTATTTAGGCAAGTTTAAATGAGGCCCGAACAACAAACAACAATTCCGGAAAATCCCCATATGCAAATTATGAATTTGGTACTGTTCTGCCCTAAACCATATTTTAGAGTTGTTAAACATGCAAAACAATGCCACCAAGTTAATCTATGCATATTCACCCCATTTACATATAAAGTTTATTTAAAACCGAGTTATGGTTATTTAGTTATGAAATAAATCATTTTAACATGGCATTTATGCAATATTAAACAAACAACAAGTTTAAACATTTTTAACATAGATGAAAGTTGCATATTATGAAACTAGATGAAAAACTAAGCATTTTGCATATATAAGTTGTTTAAATCCGATGCATGGTTTGTGAGATTTTAAATGCATGAACATGAGGGTTTTTCTGCAAATCTGTCATCTCTGGAAAATTAGACAAATTCGCAGACGGAGAAGAAAAAAAATGCTATCGGGCCGAAACTGGAGCTACTGGAATTGGGGGCTCACCAAGGGCCAAGGCCCAGTCGATGGAGAGGCTGGAGGAGGCCGGCTGGCTAAGGTTGGGCCTTGGAGGCTTGGCTGGAGGCGATCGAGGCCTCATGGTCCACGCGTGCACGGTCAACACACGCGGTCGAGCGCTCGTTCCCGAGCTGTTGCTTGATGCAGCATGAAGCAGAGGCGGGGAGCAGAGGAAACGATGGCAGCTTGGCGTGGGCAGGGCTCTGGCGGCGCTGCTGGTGAACTGGGGACGCCGGGCCCCGAAGCAGAGGAGCGGGCGCAGCTCCGGCGGTGGGGCTCGCTGGCGACGACGAGGCCTGGCAAGCGCGGGGAGGCGAGGGCGGCTGCTCGAGCAGAGGAGGGGTCAACGCACGCAATGCTCCTCCTCGTTCGATGCAGGGGAAGCAGGGCGACAGCGAGAGAGGAACCGGGCGGAGGTGTCCCGATCCGACGGCGGGGAGGCAGCAGCAGCGGGTGTGGACGTGGAGGCCGCGGCTTGCGGCGTGTAGAGCTCCGGTGCTCGCACCATGGCGTCGAACGGGAGGCCGCAAGCGCAAGGGGAGGCTTGGAGCACCAGATCCGACGCAGGGGAACGGGAGGAGGCCAGGTTCGTCGTTGGAGGCGGCATTCGACGATTTGGCTGCAGAGGGGAGCTTCACGGGGCGCCATGGTTGGTCCCTGGAGAGAGAGAGAACCGAGAGAGAGATGAGGACAGAGTAAGGAAGAAAGGAGAAGGGAGCAGGGGCAACATGGAGCTGGAGGGCGTCGGGAAGAGGAGAAGCTCTACTCCGACAAGCTGGGTGTTGGCGGCACGGCGGACGGCAGGAGCTGGTCTCGGGAGGAGCTTGGGTATGAGCAAGGGAGGCGACCTGGCCTGCGGGTGGCACGAGGCCGAGGGGCTCAAGGGGTTGGTCAGGCGGGGCTGTGGTGGTTGGCTCGCTGGGGGAAACGAGAGTGAGAGGATTTTTGGATCGGGAGGGGATCCCGAGGAAGGGGAGACAAGAGGAGTGGCGGCAGCGGAATGAGGAGGATGGGACAAGCTGCCTAATTTTTAGGGTTGGATCCTGTGTATATATAGCAGGTGGATTTGGCTAGGGACTATCTCGTCCCTCCGATCGTAATCGGGCGGTCGAGAAAATAAAAGGTAGGGAGTCCAAATAAAAAAACGGATATGTTTTATAGATATTTGGAGATGATCCGGACCCATTGGTCATGACAACCCAGGTCGGGTCCGGGAGAAGTTTCGAACGCGCGCGAGGGGTTTGAGTAAAAAGTAAAGGGGTCGAATGGCCAGACAAGAGGGAATCAAAAACCTGGTTAGACTCGGATCGGTCAACGAAGGCAAGGGGGAAACGTGGCAACTATGAACGACTACGAGTTTTATGAAAACATGCAAATGTAATGCGCATGATGCTATAAGATGAGAAACAAGACATGAACAAAATGCAAAACAAAAGACAAAAACCCAACCACGGAGGAAAAATAAATCACATAGCCGGAAATGGCAAGAGTCGGAGTTACGAATATGGAAAGTTGTATCTGGGGCGTTACACTCAATGTGACTAAGTAGTTAGTCACGGTATCATGCATTACAGAATGAGTAAAGTGACTTGCCGGTAACGAGATTGAACGATGTATTGGGATACCGACGATCGAATCTCGGGCAAGTAACGTACCGATTGACAAAGGGACTTGTATACGGGATTGCTTGAATCCTTGACATCGTGGTTCATCCGATGAGATCATCATGGTACATGTGGGAGCCAACATGGGTATCTAGATCCCGCTGTTGGTTATTGGCCAAAGAGCTGTCTCGGTCATGTCTACATGATTCCCGAACCCGTAGGGTCTACACACTTATGGTTCGGTGACGCTAGAGTTGTTACAGGAAATAGTATGTGGTTACCGAAGGTAGTTCGGTGTCCCGGATGTGATCCCGGATGTCACGAGGAGTTCCGGAATGGTCCGGTGGTGAAGATCGATATATTAGACGAAGGGTATTGGAGTCCGGAAGTGTTCTGGGGGTACCAGGCTATAGCCAGCATGACCGAAAGGTGTTTCCGGAGCCTCGACAAGTATTGGAGGGCCTCATGGGCCAAAGGAGAAGGGGAAAACCAGCCCACTAAGGGGTGGTGCGCCCCCCACACCCTTTCCCACGTTAGTTGGGAAGGTGGGGCGCCTCCACCTGGCTTGGGAGGCAATCCTCCACCAGCTTGGCTTGGGGGGGGGAGTCTTCCTAGGATTTTCCCTAGGGAGATCCAATCTCCTTGGCCGCCGTCCCTAGGGGAAACCCTAGGGCACCTCCCCCTCTCCCCATGCCCCTATATATAGTGGAGGGGTGGGAGGGCAGCCGCACCTCTTCCCTGGCGCAGCCCCTCCCTCCTCATACATCTCCTCCTCCTTCGTAGTGCTTGGCGAAGCCCTGCTGGAAAACCACGAACTCCACCAACAGCACGGCGTCGTGCTGTCGGAGTTCTCCCTCAACTTCTCCTCTCTCCTTGCTGGATCAAGAAGGAGGAGACGTCCCCGGGCTATACGTGTGTTGAACACGGAGGCGCCGTCCGTTCGGTGCTAGATCGGATCTTCCGCGATTTGAATCGCCGCGAGTACGACTCCATCAACCGTGTTCTTGTAACGCTTCCTCTTAGCGAGCTTCAAGGGTATGAAGATGATCATCCTCTCCCTCTCTTGTTGCTAGAATCTCCATAGATTGATCTTGGTGTTGCGTAGAAAATTTTGAATTTGTGCTACGTTCCCCAACAGTGGCATCATGAGCTAGGTCTATTGCGTAGATTCTATGCACGAGTAGAACACAAGTTGTTGTCGGCGTTGATTTTGTTCAATATGCTTACCATTACTAGTCCTATCTTGTTTCGACGGTATTGTGTGATGAAGCGGCCCGGAGCGACCTTACACGTACACTTTTGTGAGACAGGTTCCACCAACTGACATGCACTTGTTGCATAAGGTGGCTACCGGGTGCCAGTCTCTCCCACTTTAGTCGGATCGGATTCGATGAAAAGGGTCCTTATGAAGGGAAAATAGCAATTGGCATATCACGTTGTGGTTTTGGCGTAGGTAAGAAACGTTCTTGCTAGAAACCTATAGCAGCCACGTAAAAACTTGCAACAACAATTAGAGGATGTCTAACTTGTTTTTGCAGCATATGCCGCGTGATGTGATATGGCCAAAAAGGATGTGATGAATGAAATATATGTGATGTATGAGATTGATCATGTTCTTGTAATAGGAATGACGACTTGCATGTCGATGAGTATGACAACCGGCAGGAGCCATAAGAGTTGTCTTAATTTATTGCATGACCTAAGTGTCATTGAACAATGCCATGTAATTACTTCACTTTATTGCTAACCATTAGCCGTAGTGGTAGAAGTAATAGTTGGCGAGACAACTATATGGAGACACGATGATGGAGGTCATGGTGTCATGCCGGTGATGAAGGTGATCATGCCGCGCCTCAAAGATGGAGATCAAAAGCGCAAGATGATATTGGCCATATCATGTCACTTTATGATTTGCATGTGATGTTTGTCATGTTTACATCTTATTTGCTTAGAACAACGGTAGCATAAATAAGATGATCCCTCACTAAGATTTCAAGAAAGTGTCCCCCCCTAACTGTGCACCATTGCGAAAGTTCGTTGTTTCGAAGCACCACATGATGATCGGGTGTGACAGATTCTAACATTCACATACAACGGGTGTAAGCCAGATTTACACATGCAAAACACTTAGGTTGACTTGACGAGCCTAGCATGTATAGACATGGTCTCAGAACACAAGAGACCGAAAGGTCGAACATGAGTCATATAGTAGATACAATCAACATGAAGATGTTCACCGATGATGACTAGTCCGTCTCACGTGATGATCGGACACGGCCTAGTTGACTTGGATCATGTATCACTTAGATGACTAGAGGGATGTCTATCTAAGTGGGAGTTCATTAAATAATGAGATGAACTTAATTATCATGAACATGGTCAAAAGGTCTTTGCAAATTATGTCATTGCATACGCTTTAGTTCTACTGTTGAGATATGTTCCTAGAGAAAATATAGTTGAAAGTTGATAGTAGCAATTATGTGGACTAGGTCCGTAAACTGAGGATTGTCCTCATTGCTACGCAGAAGGCTTATGTCCTTAATGCACCGCTCGGTGTGCTGAACCTCGAACATCGTCTATGGATGTTACAAACATCTGACATACACGTTTTGATGACTACATGATAGTTTAGTAATGTTAAATGGTTTAGAATTGTGGCACCAAAGACGTTTTGGAAATGTCGCGGAACATATGAGATGTTCCAAGGGCTGAAATTGGGATTTCAGGCTCGTGCCTACGTCAAGAAGTATAAGACCTCCGACGAATTTCTTAACCTACAAACTAAGGGAGAAAAGCTCAATCGTTGAGCATGTGCTCAGATTGTCTGGGTACTACAATCACTTGAATTGAGTGGGAGTTAATCTTCCAGATGAGATAGTGATGTTTCTCCAAAGTCATTGCCACCAAGCTACTAGAGCTTCGTGATGAACTATAACATATCAGGGATAGATATGATGATCCTTGAGCTATTCGCGATGTTTGACACCGCGAAAGTAGAAATCAAGAAGGAGCATCAATTGTGGATGGTTAGTGAAACCACTAGTTTCCAGAAGGGCAAGGGCAAGAAGGGATACTTCACGAAACGGCAAATCAGTTGCTGCTCTAGTGAGGAAACCCAAGGTTGAACCCAAACCCGAGACTAAGTGCTTCTGTAATAAGGGGAATGTAGAATTACCCTAGATATTGATAGATAAGAAGGCAGGCAAGGTCAACAGAAGTATATTGGATATACATTATATTAATGTGTACTATACTAGTACTCCTAGTAGCACCATGGTAATAGATACCGGTTCGGTTGCTAAGTGTTAGTAACTCGAAATAAAAGGCTACAGAATAAATGGAGACTAGCTAAAGGCGAGGTGCCGATATGTGTTGGAAGTATTTCCAAGGTTGATGTGGTCAAACATTGCACGCTCCCTCTACCATCGGGATCGGTGTTAGACCTAAATAATTGTTATTTGGTGATTGCGTTGAGCATAGACATGATTGGATTATGTCTATCGCAATACGGTTATTCATTTAAGGAGAATAATGATTACTCTGTTTATTTGAATAATACCTTCAATGGTCTTGCACCTAAAATGATTGGTTTATTGAATCTCGATCGTAGTGATACACATTTTCATGCCAAAATATATAAGATAGTGATGATAGTACCACCTGGTTGTGGCACTGCCATTTGAGTCATATTGGTATAAAACGCATGAAGAAGCTCCATGTTGATGGATCTTTGGACTCACTCATTTTTGAAAAGTTTGAGGCATGTGAACCATGTCTATTGGTATGTACGCATGAAGAAACTCCATGCAGATGGATCTTTTGGACTCACTTGATTTTGAATCACTTGAGACATGCAAATCATACCACATGGGCAAGATGACTGAAAGCCTCGTTTCAGTAAGATGGAACAAGAAAGCAACTTGTTGGAAGTAATACATTTTGATGTGTGTAGTCCAATGAGTGCTGAGGCACGCAGTGGATATCGTTATGTTCTTACTTCACACATGATTTGAGTAGATGGTAAGTATATTTACTTGATGAAACACAAGTCTGAAATATTGAAAGGTTCAAGTAATTTCAGAGTGAAGTTGAAGATCGTCGTGACAAGAGGATAAAATGTCTATGATATGATCATAGAGATAAATATCTGAGTTACGAGTTTGGTACACAATTAAGACATTGTGGAAATTGTTTCACGACTAATACCGCCTAGAACACCATAGTGTAATGGTGTGTCCGAACATCATAGATGCACCCTATTAGGTATGGGGCATACCATGATGTCTCTTATCGAATTACCACTATCGTTCATGGGTTAGGCATTAGAGACAACCACATTCACTTTAAATAGGGCACCACGTAATTCCGTTGAGATGACACTGTATGAACTATAGTTTAGAGAAACCTAAGTTGTCGTTTCTTAAAAGTTTGGGGCTGCAATGCTTATGTGAAAAAGTTTCATCCTGATAAGCTCGAACCCAAAACAGATAGATGCATCTTCATAGGACACCCAAAATAGTTGGGTATACCTCCTATTTCAAATCCGGAAGCAAAAGTAACTCTTTCTAAAAACGGGTCCTCTCTTGAGGAAAAGTTTCTCTCGAAAGAATTGAGTGGGAGGATGGTGGAGACTTGATGAGGTTATTGAACCGTCACTTCAACTAGTGTGTAGCAGGGCACAGGAAGTTGTTCCTGTGGCGCCTACACCAATTGAAGTGGAAGCTGATGATATTGATCATGAAACTTTGGATCAAGTCACTACCAAAACTCATAGGTCAACAAGGATACATAATACTCCAGAGTGGTACGTAATCTTGTCTTGGAGGTCATGTTGCTAGACAACAATGAACCTACGAGCTGTGGAGAAGCGCTAGTGGGCCCGGATTCTGACGAATGGCTAGAGGCCATAAAATCCGAGAGAGGATCCATGTATGAAAATAAAGTATAGACTTTGGAAGAACTACTCGATGGTCGTAAGGCTGTTGAGTACAGATGGATTTTAAAAGGAAGACAGACAATGATGGTAAGTGTCACCATTAAGAAAGCTCGACTTGTCGCTAAGATGTTTTCCGACAAGTTCAAGGAGTTGACTACAATGAGACTTTCCCACTCGTAGCGATGTTAAGAGTCTATTGGAATTATGTTAGCAGTTACTGCATTATTTATGAAATCTTGCAGATAGGATGTCAAAACATTGTTTCCTCGACGATTTTCTTGAGGAAAGGTTATATATGATACAACCAGAAGGTTTTGTCAATCCTGAAAGATGCTAACAAGTATGCAAAGCTCCAGTAATCCTTCTAAGGACTGGAGTAAGCATCTCGGAGTTGGAATATACGCTTTGATGAGATGATCAAAGATTTTGGTTTATACAAAGTTTATAAGAAACTTGTATTTCCAAAGAAGTGAGTGGGAGCACTATAGAATTTCTGATGAGTATATGTTGTTGACATATTGTTGATTGGAAATGATGTAGAATTTCAGGAAAGCATATAGGGTTATTTGAAAAATGTTTTTCAATAAAAACCTAGATTAAGCTACTCGAACATTGAGCATCAAGATCTATAAGGATAGATAAAAAATGCTTAATAGTACTTTCAAATGAATACATACCATGACAAGATTTTGAAGGAGTTCAAAATAGATCAGCAAAGAAGGAGTTCTTGGCTGTGTTATAAGGTGTGAGTATTGAGTAAGACTCAAGACCTGACCGCGCCAGAAGAGAGGAAACGGACGAAGGTCGTCCCCTATGCTTTAGACGTAGGCTCTACAGTATGATATGATGTGTACCGCACCTGAAGTGTGCCTTGCCATGAGTCGGTCAAGGGGTGCAAGAGTGATCCAGGAATGGATCACAGGACAGCGGTCAAACCTATCCTTAGTAACTAGTGGACTAAGGAATTTTCTCGATTATGGAGGTGGTAAAAGAGTTTGTCGTAAAGGGTTACGTCGATGCAAACTTTGACACTAATCCGGATGACTCTGAGTAGTAAACCGGATTCGTATAATAGAGCAGTTATTTGGAATAGCTCCAAAAAGAGTGTGGTAGCTGCATCTACAAGATGACATAGAGATTTGTAAAGCACACACAGATCTGAAAGGTTCAGACCCGTTGACTAATAACCTCTCTCACAAGCAAGATATGATCAAACCCCATGGGTGTTGAGTTCATTACAATCACATAGTGATGTGAACTAGATTATTGACTCTAGTGCAAGTGGGAGACTATTGGAAATATGCCCTAGAGGCAATAATAAAATGATTATTATTATAATTCCTTGTTCATGATAATTGTCTATTTTTCATGCTATAATTGTGTCACATCCCTAGTCTGGTATGACCTAGGCTAGCTAGCTATTTGTGCATCATATTTAAATTTCATTTAAATTTGAAATGAGGATTGGTGGAACCCTCAGAATCACTTTTGAAAATGACCCAAATAAAAATTTCTCCAAAAGGGTCCAAGAAAATGCTCATGTTGCCCTCTGAAAATATTGGACAGAGATAAAAATCAAAACAATATTTTTAGGAGCTCATGGACATTAATTTTGGCCATTTGGATTAATTCGATAAATATTTGCATTGGAAATATATTTCTATATATATGAAATATGGCCCAAAAATTATGCCAGTTATAAAAGAGCTCTGGAATAATATATCCAGCTCCTGCAAAAATTGGCATAATAAAATTAAATGATTTAATATATTTATTAAATCAAAACAAATGTCAGAAAAAAATTAGAAAACAAAAAAAATAAATAAAAGAAGGAGGGGCTTACCTGGCCTCCCCTCCCCTGCGCAGCCCAGCAGCAGCAGGCCGGCCCAGCCAGGAGGCGGCCCAGCCCGCCTGGCCTCCCTCCCCTGTCGCCTTCCTCCTCTGCCAGGAGGACGGGCGTGTGCCCGACGCTCGCCGGCACGCGCGCGCGCCACCTCCCCCCTGCTGGCCACCTCCTGCTTCCTCCTCTCGCCCTCGATGCCCCGGACGTCGCCACGCAGCTGCCCGCACCGCTCTCACTCTCCCTCGCCCTCCTCCTCTCCCCCTGCTCTCTCTCCCTCTCACCCGAAGCACTGCCGCCGCCGCAGCTCGTCACCGACGCGCTCCCCGCCGTCCCCTCGCCCCTCCGTAGAGCCCCCGAGCTCCGCCACAACCCCCTCCACCTCCTCGTCGAGCCACGAAGCTCCGGACGCCCTGTTTAGCCGCCATCGCCATCGTCTTCCTCCTCGGGCTCCGCCGTCCGTCGCCGTTGATTCGCCGTCACCGGTTCTCCCCCGACCCCGCTGTGCTGCTCTGCGTGACCGCCGTGAGCCTCTCTTCCTTTCCCCTCACCTCTCTCTCTCGCGCGTGCCCTGTAGCCGCTGCCCCACGAGCGCCCGAAGCCGCCGTCCGCCATGGCCGGCGAGCTCCGTGCCCCCGAGCACCTCCGCCTCGCGTAGATAGCTCGATGTGCTCCTGCTGCCTCGTAGCTACCGCATGTGCCCTCCGTTCGCTCGAACGCGAGCTGCAGCCCCACGCCCGCGCTGTTCCGAACTCCGGCCGCCGCCCCGAGCTTCGCTCCGGCGAGCTCCGGCCGTCCCCGCTCCCTCCACCTACCCTATCAGATGCGCGAGAGCCCGGGCTACGCCCCGGTGCTCTCAGACGCCGTCCCCGTGGCCTGTGGCGCGGACTCCGCCGCGTCCAGAGGTCGCCGGCGACGAGCCCCCGTCGCCTGAGTCCTGCCAGGTGGGGCCGGCCCGTCAGGTGATTAGCTTAGTGCTAATCACCGTTGACTAACCCCCCCCTGACGCTGACCAGTGGGCCCGACCCCCCTTAACCTTTTATTAAATTAAATTAACCCTGTTAACCCCCCTGTCACTGACGTGTGGGTCCCACACGTCAGGTTTGACCGGACCAGCTCAGTTGACCGATGATGCAATGATGACGTCATGCTGACGCAATTATACATTTTCTGGAATTAAAATAATTCAGAAAATCCAGAAATTGATTTAAACTTCAAAAATTCATATCAATTCAACCGTAGCTCAGATTTAAATAATTTATATATGAAAAATTATCAGAAAAATGCAACCTTTCCATCTGTACTAGTTTCATGCATGAAAAACCAACTTATACATGCTGAATATGGGAAAACACATTATGGCATATATAAGAGACCTAATTTAGAAATGCATTTGAACCTTTGGTTCAAATGGACTTCAAACCAATTGAACACTAGTTGCATTAGCTCAACAGCATCACATCTACATGCCATGTTCATGCATCATATTGTTGCATATGATTGTGTTTTGATTGCCGGCACCGTTCCTTCTCGATAGGTCCTGCTCCGGAGACGTTCCAGAGTACCTGTCTGTGAAGCAGTGCCTCCCTTGTTGTTTTACCAGGCAAGCAAACCCCCTTGTTCATTTCGATAAAACCCTACTCTCTCGCTCCTGCTCTCAGTTATTGCATTAGGACAACAACGATTCATCTGCTACTTTGTGCTGCGGTAGTTGAACCCATTCCTCTGCATGACCTGTCATTGCCACAGTAAATAGTTGAAACCCACTAGCATGTGTAGGAGTTGATTGAAGCCACTGATGTGTTCCTACCATGCTATGCCTGCTATTGCTTAGAGTGTGTCAGGTCTGGTTCATTGGGAATGAATTGGAGTGTCACGATATGTTCTGATGCTGAGAGTGAAGTGTGTGAACACGATTTGGTAAAGGTAGCGGTGAGAGGCCATGTAGGAGTACATGGTGGGTTGTCTCACTGGAACCGTCCTTAAGCACTGAGTTCTGTGTATGTTGTCCAATGACTCGATACTACCACACATTGGGTTCCGGTAACTCGACCCCTCTCGACTTATTAACCAACTTGGTCTCTGTCCAGGAGTCGCAACTAGTTTCTGGTGTTTGTAGGTAGTGCTATTTTTCTACCAAGTGGCACCCGGCAGGGTGGGCTTGGGACAGACTAGGCACACGTGGCACGGTGTACCGAGTGGCACCCGGTTGGTGGGCTCGGGAACCCTGCTCACATCGTTTGGGGCCGTGAGCGACACCCCGGCCGGATCTCCTTGCGGATGGAACCCGAATAGGCGATAAACCTGGACTAGAGTCTTGTGTGGTTAGTCAGGTCGTGGCCGACACCCTCGCCAGGCTTCCGCTTGAAGGTTGCCGAGATACATGACGTGTACATGGCGGTAAGTGGCGAGAGCGTGTGTGAAGAAGTACACCCCTGCAGGGTTAACATGATCTATTCGAATAGCCGGGTCCGCGGTTATGGACTTCTTGGATGCTTACATGGTACATAGACAACTTGAAGTGGATACTATAAAATGCTCAAGACAAGTGTGAGTGCTATGGATGGCCTTCTCGTAGGGAGACGGGGATGAATCCATAGTAGTGTATTGTGTGGTGATTAGTGGACTCGTGTACGTTGTTTCACCTCCAGAGTTTCTGGTAGTCGTAGAATAGGATAGCCACAGAGTCAAAGCTGGCTTGCTGCAACTAAACCCCACATTACCTCTTGATACAGATGCATGTATGATAGGATCTGATGTAAGTCTTGCTGAGTACCTTTGTACTCATGTTGCTTTATTTATGTTTTTGCAGCGGAGACTTCGGTCTTACTAGTGTTCTCGTGGACTTCGACTAGTAGCTAGTACCTCAGCTACGATCTTGATCGGATGTTGTAGATAGTCAGGCTCTTCAGCCTTTTTCATTTATAGATGTCTGTACCCAGACATGTAATGCTTCCGCTTGTTGCTTGTATGCTCTGTATGACGGGTCTTGTGACCCCTGTTTGCAATAAATGCTATGATGGCTCTTCTGAGCCTTTATCTATATAATTGTTGAGTTATGCTGTGATGCCATGTTGTACAGCACATACTTGCATGTTATGCGTACGTGTAATGTGTAGTGCTATGTGTGGGATCTGACTATCTAGTTGTTTATCTTTAGTAGCCTCTCTTACCGGGAAATGTCTCCTAGTGTTACCGCTGAGCCATGGTAGCTTGCTACTGCTCTGGAACACTTAGGCTGGCCGGCATGTGTCCTTCTTCGTTCCTGTGTCTGTCCCTTCGGGGAAATGTCACGCTTTGAGTACCGGAGTCCTGTTAGCCCGCTACAGCCCGGTTTACCGGAGTCCTGCTAGCCCAGTGCTACAGCCCGGACCCACTTGCTGATGACCGACACGTTCGAAGCTGGGTCATGGATGCCTGTCCCTGTAAGTCTGTGCCACTTTGGGTTTACGACTAGTCATGTCAGCCCGGGCTCCTTATCATATGGATGCTAGCGACACTATCATATACGTGAGCCAAAAGGCGCAAACGGTCCCGGGAAAAGGTAAGACGACACCCGTGGGGATACCGTGCGTGAGGCCGCAAAGTGATATGAGGTGTTACCGGCTAGATCGATGTGACATCGAGTCGGGGTCCTGACAGCTTTGGTATCAGAGCTTGACTGCCTGTAGGATTACCAAGCCAAACTGGTCGAAGTTGAGTCTAGAAATTCTTTAGTTATATAAGGGAATTGATTGTGGGAAGGAACGTAAGGCTCTTTTTACTCCTTTACCTCATGGCCTTCTGATCTGAGTCATCCTATCTTTCCTACGGGGTTAAGGAACTAGGCTTTCTCTTCCGTCTATCAGGATCACGTGTTACTACTCCGTAGTCCCATAGGACTGGTTGATCAGAGTCATATCCCAGTTTTGAGTATTTCCGGTGTAGTCTGTTTAGTACTATCCCAGAACCTTGAGTGGTGATGATGAGTTGTTGTACTACCCCATTTTTAGCAGGATGTCTCATTCTGAGCATTTTACTGCCGTTATGCTGCCGGAATTGCCCTAGGAGTTCGAGTGATACTAACTCCTTGTCCTACATTCTACAGTCTTAGTTGATGCTGATTCCGTCCTTGGTTCGTTTCTCAGGATGTCATCGGCTAAGCGAAGTTCCGTCGCTCGTAGCCAGAACCATGGAGATGGTAGGGATGAGGATCCTCCTGACCAGCCTTCGTTGACAGAGTTCATGCTAGAGATGGAGAGGAACAAGCGTGAGTCTAATCGTTTGTTGGCACGTATCGAGGAGAATACCGCACATCAGTTCAAGGGATCGTGACCATTCATGATTTCATTCGCTTGCACCCACCTACTTTTCATCATTCCATCGAGCCACTCGATGCAGATGACTGGCTCCGTAGCATCACCCATAAGCTGCGTTCTGCGAACGTAGCTGAAGATGACAAGGTCACTTATGCCACATATCACCTAGAAGGTCCTGCTAGTCTTTGGTGGCAGAACTATGAGGCTATGCTTCCAGTTGGCCAGATTCCTACCTGGAAGGATTTCACTGAGGCTTTTCGTGAGCATCACATTCCCCAGGCCCTCATTGATCGCAAGAGAGAAGAGTTCTGTAGTTTCACCCAGAGTAAGATGGCTGTTGATGCTTATAGCAGAGAATTCGAGAACCTTGCCCGCTATGCCACAGAAGAAGTGTCCACGGACGCCAAGAAGCAAGCTAGGTTCCGGAAGGGTCTCAACCCCAAGTTGCGTCGTGATCTTCCACCTGCATCATTGTGATACATTCCAAGCCCTTGTGAACAAGGCCATCAATGCAGAGACAGCTCAACTCACTTACGAGGAGTCTCGTAAGCACACCCGTGATTTGGGATCTTCCTCCGGTTCTAGTTCCCAGAAGCGCCGGATTTGGGTTCCAAACTCCGCTCTTCCTTCCGGTTATACACCGAGGTCATCCTATGTGGTGCCTTCTCCAACTCCGTCGTATGTTCCACCCAGGCCTACTGGTAGACCGTTTGTCAGTGCGGGTCCCCGTCCAACCTCAGGGACTTGCTTCACATGCGGGAAGCCAGGACACTATGCACGTGACTGCTCTCAGACTAGTTATGCTCCACCCCAGCCCGAGAAGACTGTTGGCTGTATTAAGCCATCACGCAAGATGATCAGTGTCAAGTCAGCCCCCACTGAACGTGGACGTGTGCATCACGTCTCAGCTAAAGACGCTCATGATGATCCAGATGTCGTTCTTAGCACACTCCTTGTCAATTGTCACCCAGCATCAGTTCTATTTGATACTGGAGCATCTCACTCCTTCATTTCTGAAAGCTATGCTACGTTGCACAACCTGTCATTTTGTGAAATGCCAACTCCGCTAGTCATCCAAACTCCTGGATCCAAATGGCAAACCTCTAGTGTAAGCCATGGTAACGAAATCCTTGTTGACAGACTTGTATTCCTTGCATCACTTGTAGCCCTCAAGTCTTCAGATATTAACATCATCTTG
The DNA here is from genome assembly GCF_018294505.1 of Triticum aestivum. Taxonomy (NCBI): domain Eukaryota; kingdom Viridiplantae; phylum Streptophyta; class Magnoliopsida; order Poales; family Poaceae; genus Triticum; species Triticum aestivum. The sequence goes on from NC_057801.1 coordinate 647,498,204, forward strand.
GGTATGGACTGGATGACAGCTCATCATGCCAAGATTGATTGTTACACAAGATCTGTTCAGCTTACACACCCATCTGGCAAGATAGTCACCGTCTCCACTAGAGTTGCAAAGCGTCAACTCTATTCTCTTAATGCCAGCCCTCTTCCAGACCTTGAAGATATCCCGGTAGTCCGTGACTTTCCGGATGTCTTTCCAGAGGAACTGCCAGGTGTTCCACCTGACAGAGATGTAGAGTTTGTCATAGATCTTATCCCAGGAACAGCTCCAATCTCCCGGAGACCTTACAAGATGGCACCCTTAGAACTAGCCGAGCTTAAGAAACAACTCGATGAGTCCTTGCAAAAGGGTTTCATCCGTCCTAGTTCTTCTCCTTGGGCTTGCCCCGTCCTCTTCGTCAAGAAGAAAGACGGTACGGACCGGATGGTTGTAGATTATCGTCCCGTTAATTTGGTCACGATAAAGAACAAGTATCCGCTTCCCAGGATCAACGACCTGTATGATCAGCTCGCTGGATCCTCAGTCTTCTCCAAGATGGATTTAAGGTTAGGCTACCATCAAATCAAGATCAAAAACGGGGACATTCCCAAGACAGCTTTTGTCACTCGTTATGGTCAGTACGAGTACACCGTCATGTCCTTTGGTCTAACCAACGCCCCAGCCACATTCTCCCGCTTGATGAACTCGATCTTCATGGAGTACTTAGATAAGTTCGTCGTGGTTTACCTCGATGATATTCTTATTTACTCGAAGAACGAGGAAGAGCATGCCGAACATCTTAGACTTGTGTTAGAAAAACTCAGAGAGCACCGCCTTTATGCCAAGTTCTCCAAGTGTGAATTTTGGTTGCCAGAAGTGACCTACCTAGGCCACGTAATCTCTGGTAAGGGCATTGCTGTCAATCCCGAGAGAGTTCAAGCCGTTCTCGATTGGACTCCACCTGAGACCGTGAAACAAGTTAGGAGTTTCCTTGGTCTAGCCAGCTATTGTCGCCGCTTTGTTGAAAACTTCTCCAAAGTAGCCAAACCCCTCACGGAACTTCTCAAGAAAGATAAAAAGTTTGAGTGGTCCCCACAGTGTGAGTACAGTTTTCAGGAACTGAAAAGACGCCTGACTTCTGCTCCCATACTTGTGCCACCGGATTTCACTAAAGACTTTATTATCTACTGCGACGCCTCACGACAAGGACTAGGTTGCATTCTTATGCAGGATCGTCATGTGATTGCCTATGCATCTCGACAGTTGCATCCACATGAGGAGAATTATCCTACACATGATCTAGAGCTTGCAGCCGTAGTCTATGCACTCAAGACTTGGCGACATTACCTCCTTGGTAAACGTTGCGAGATCTACACCGATCACCAGAGTCTCAAGTATATCTTCACCCAACCAGATTTGAATCTTAGGCAAAGACGTTGGTTGGAGTTGATCACAGATTATGATCTAGGGATTACCTACACCCCAGGCAAAGCCAATGTCATGGCTGATGCTCTAAGCCGTAAATCCTATTGCAACAATCTCATGTTGCAGCAAGGCCAACCACTTCTCCATGAGGAATTCTGTAAGCTTAACCTTCACATTGCGCCTCGCGGATTCCTTTCTACCTTGGTGGCGAAACCTACCCTTGTGGATCTTATCATCGAAGCCCAGAAACATGATACGGGGATTACCCGGATCAAGAGGAACATTAAGAAGGGAGTTGGTGGATGTTTCTCTATGGATGATCGCGGTGTTGTTTTCTTTGAGAATCGCTTGGTGGTTCCCAAGAAGCAACATCTTCGACAGTTGATTCTTAAGGAGGCGCATGAATCTCCTCTCACAATTCATCCCGGTAGCTCTAAGATGTATCAGGACCTACGCCAGAGGTTCTGGTGGACTAGGATGAAGAGAGAAATCGCTGAGTTCATTGCTAAATGTGACGTTTGTCGTCGCGTTAAGGCAGAGCATCAAAGACCCGCTGGCACCCTTCAGCCTTTAGCTATTCCTGAATGGAAATGGGATAAAGTTGGTATGGACTTCATCACCGGCTTTCCCAGGACCAAAAGAGGGAATAACGCTATCTTCGTAGTCGTTGATCGTCTTTCCAAAGTGGCTCACTTCCTCCCTGTTCGAGAGAGTATCACTGCTAGTCAGCTTGCTGACTTATACATTTCTCGAATAGTATCACTTCATGGTGTTCCACTAGAGATCAATTCAGACCGTGGCAGTCTTTTCACTTCTCATTTCTGGGAGAGTTTCCAAACTGCCATGGGAACCCATCTTTCCTTCAGTACCGCTTTCCACCCTCAGTCGAGTGGTCAGGTGGAACGGGTCAATCAAATTCTCGAAGACATGCTCAGAGCTTGCGTTATCTCTTTCGGTATGGATTGGGAGAAATGTCTTCCTTTCGCCGAGTTTGCCTATAACAATAGCTACCAATCCAGCCTCAAGCAAGCTCCTTTTGAGGTTCTCTATGGACGAAGATGTCGAACACCTTTGAACTGGTCAGAAACCGGTGAAAGACAATTCTTTGGACCGGATATGATCCAGGAGGCAGAAGAGCAAGTTCGCATCATTCGTGAGAATTTGAAAACAGCCCAGTCTCGTCAGAAAAGTCAGTACGATCGTCATCATAAGGATATGACTTATGAAATTGGCGACCAAGCTTACCTTCGGGTTACTCCTTTAAAGGGTACCCATCGTTTCGGTATCAAGGGCAAGTTGGCTCCTCGTTACATTGGTCCTTTTCGCATTCTCGCTAAACAAGGAGAGGTTGCCTACCAGTTGGAACTACCCCCACATCTTTCTCGAGTTCATGATGTCTTCCACGTCTCTCAACTCAGGCGTTGCTTCTCGGATCCTATCCGCGGAGTGGACCACGAAACGCTTGATCTCCAAGATAACCTCACATACCGAGAGTACCCGGTTCGCATTCTTGATCAAGCAGAGCGTGTTACTCGACGTCAGAACATCAAGTTTCTCAAAGTTCAGTGGTCTCATCATTCCGAGAGAGAGGCTACTTGGGAGCGAGAAGATCGTCTTCGACTGGAGTACCCCGCTTTCTTTCCGTCGACCCCTGAATCTCGAGACGAGATTCTTTCAAGTGGGGGCGAGTTGTCACATCCCTAGTCTGGTATGACCTAGGCTAGCTAGCTATTTGTGCATCATATTTAAATTTCATTTAAATTTGAAATGAGGATTGGTGGAACCCTCAGAATCATTTTTGAAAATGACCCAAATAAAAATTTCTCCAAAAGGGTCCAAGAAAATGCTCATGTTGCCCTCTGAAAATATTGGACAGAGATAAAAATCAAAACAATATTTTTAGGAGCTCATGGACATTTATTTTGGCCATTTGGATTAATTCGATAAATATTTGCATTGGAAATATATTTCTATATATATGAAATATGGCCCAAAAATTATGCCATTTATAAAAGAGCTCTGGAATAATATATCCAGCTCCTGCAAAAATTGGCATAATAAAATTAAATGATTTAATATATTTATTAAATCAAAACAAATGTCAGAAAAAATTAGAAAACAAAAAAAAAAAAAAGAAGGAGGGGCTTACCTGGCCTCCCCTCCCCTGCGCAGCCCAGCAGCAGCAGGCCGGCCCAGCCAGGAGGCGGCCCAGCCCGCCTGGCCTCCCTCCCCTGTCGCCTTCCTCCTCTGCCAGGAGGACGGGCGTGTGCCCGACGCTCGCCGGCACGCGCGCGCGCCACCTCCCCCCCCCTGCTGGCCACCTCCTGCTTCCTCCTCTCGCCCTCGATGCCCCGGACGTCGCCACGCAGCTGCCCGCACCGCTCTCACTCTCCCTCGCCCTCCTCCTCTCCCCCTGCTCTCTCTCCCTCTCACCCGAAGCACTGCCGCCGCCGCAGCTCGTCACCGACGCGCTCCCCGCCGTCCCCTCGCCCCTCCGTAGAGCCCCCGAGCTCCGCCACAACCCCCTCCACCTCCTCGTCGAGCCACGAAGCTCCGGACGCCCTGTGTAGCCGCCATCGCCATCGTCTTCCTCCTCGGGCTCCGCCGTCCGTCGCCGTCGATTCGCCGTCACCGGTTCTCCCCCGACCCCGCTGTGCTGCTCTGCGTGACCGCCGTGAGCCTCTCTTCCTTTCCCCTCACCTCTCTCTCTCGCGCGTGCCCTGTAGCCGCTGCCCCACGAGCACCCGAAGCCGCCGTCCGCCATGGCCGGCGAGCTCCGTGCCCCCGAGCACCTCCGCCTCGCGTAGATAGCTCGATGTGCTCCTGCTGCCTCGTAGCTACCGCCTGTGCCCTCCGTTCGCTCGAACGCGAGCTGCAGCCCCACGCCCGCGCTGTCCCGAACTCCGGCCGCCGCCCCGCACTTCGCTCCGGCGAGCTCCGGCCGTCCCCGCTCCCTCCACCTACCCTATCAGATGCGCGAGAGCCCGGGCTACGCCCCGGTGCTCTCAGACGCCGTCCCCGTGGCCTGTGGCGCGGACTCCGCCGCGTCCAGAGGTCGCCGGCGACGAGCCCCCGTCGCCTGAGTCCTGCCAGGTGGGGCCGGCCCGTCAGGTGATTAGCTTAGTGCTAATCACCGTTGACTAACCCCCCCCCCCTGACGCTGACCAGTGGGCCCGACCCCCCTTAACCTTTTATTAAATTAAATTAACCCTGTTAACCCCCCTGTCACTGACGTGTGGGTCCCACACGTCAGGTTTGACCCGGACCAGCTCAGTTGACCGATGATGCAATGATGACGTCATGCTGACGCAATTATACATTTTCTGGAATTAAAATAATTCAGAAAATCCAGAAATTGATTTAAACTTCAAAAATTCATATCAATTCAACCGTAGCTCAGATTTAAATAATTTATATATGAAAAATTATCAGAAAAATGCAACCTTTCCATCTGTACTAGTTTCATGCATGAAAAACCAACTTATACATGCTGAATATGGGAAAACACATTATGGCATATATAAGAGACCTAATTTAGAAATGCATTTGAACCTTTGGTTCAAATGGACTTCAAACCAATTGAACACTAGTTGCATTAGCTCAACAGCATCACATCTACATGCCATGTTCATGCATCATATTGTTGCATATGATTGTGTTTTGATTGCCGGCACCGTTCCTTCTCGATAGGTCCTGCTCCGGAGACGTTCCAGAGTACCTGTCTGTGAAGCAGTGCCTCCCTTGTTGTTTTACCAGGCAAGCAAACCCCCTTGTTCATTTCGATAAAACCCTACTCTCTCGCTCCTGCTCTCAGTTATTGCATTAGGACAACAACGATTCATCTGCTACTTTGTGCTGCGGTAGTTGAACCCATTCCTCTGCATGACCTGTCATTGCCACAGTAAATAGTTGAAACCCACTAGCATGTGTAGGAGTTGATTGAAGCCACTGATGTGTTCCTACCATGCTATGCCTGCTATTGCTTAGAGTGTGTCAGGTCTGGTTCATTGGGAATGAATTGGAGTGTCACGATATGTTCTGATGCTGAGAGTGAAGTGTGTGAACACGATTTGGTAAAGGTAGCGGTGAGAGGCCATGTAGGAGTACATGGTGGGTTGTCTCACTGGAACCGTCCTTAAGCACTGAGTTCTGTGTATGTTGTCCAATGACTCGATACTACCACACATTGGGTTCCGGTAACTCGACCCCTCTCGACTTATTAACCAACTTGGTCTCTGTCCAGGAGTCGCAACTAGTTTCTGGTGTTTGTAGGTAGTGCTATTTTTCTACCAAGTGGCACCCGGCAGGGTGGGCTTGGGACAGACTAGGCACACGTGGCACGGTGTACCGAGTGGCACCCGGTTGGTGGGCTCGGGAACCCTGCTCACATCGTTTGGGGCCGTGAGTGACACCCCGGCCGGATCTCCTTGCGGATGGAACCCGAATAGGCGATAAACCTGGACTAGAGTCTTGTGTGGTTAGTCAGGTCGTGGCCGACACCCTCGCCAGGCTTCCGCTTGAAGGTTGCCGAGATACATGACGTGTACATGGCGGTAAGTGGCGAGAGCGTGTGTGAAGAAGTACACCCCTGCAGGGTTAACATGATCTATTCGAATAGCCGGGTCCGCGGTTATGGACTTCTTGGATGCTTACATGGTACATAGACAACTTGAAGTGGATACTATAAAATGCTCAAGACAAGTGTGAGTGCTATGGATGGCCTTCTCGTAGGGAGACGGGGATGAATCCATAGTAGTGTATTGTGTGGTGATTAGTGGACTCGTGTACGTTGTTTCACCTCCAGAGTTTCTGGTAGTCGTAGAACAGGATAGCCACAGAGTCAAAGCTGGCTTGCTGCAACTAAACCCCACATTACCTCTTGATACAGATGCATGTATGATAGGATCTGATGTAAGTCTTGCTGAGTACCTTTGTACTCATGTTGCTTTATTTATGTTTTTGCAGCGGAGACTTCGGTCTTACTAGTGTTCTCGTGGACTTCGACTAGTAGCTAGTACCTCAGCTACGATCTTGATCGGATGTTGTAGATAGTCAGGCTCTCCAGCCTTTTTCATTTATAGATGTCTGTACCCAGACATGTAATGCTTCCGCTTGTTGCTTGTATGCTCTGTATGACGGGTCTTGTGACCCCTGTTTGCAATAAATGCTATGATGGCTCTTCTGAGCCTTTATCTATATAATTGTTGAGTTATGCTGTGATGCCATGTTGTACAGCACATACTTGCATGTTATGCGTACGTGTAATGTGTAGTGCTATGTGTGGGATCTGACTATCTAGTTGTTTATCTTTAGTAGCCTCTCTTACCGGGAAATGTCTCCTAGTGTTACCGCTGAGCCATGGTAGCTTGCTACTGCTCTGGAACACTTAGGCTGGCCGGCATGTGTCCTTCTTCGTTCCTGTGTCTGTCCCTTCGGGGAAATGTCACGCTTTGAGTACCGGAGTCCTGTTAGCCCGCTACAGCCCGGTTTACCGGAGTCCTGCTAGCCCAGTGCTACAGCCCGGACCCACTTGCTGATGACCGACACGTTCGAAGCTGGGTCATGGATGCCTGTCCCTGTAAGTCTGTGCCACTCTGGGTTTACGACTAGTCATGTCAGCCCGGGCTCCTTATCATATGGATGCTAGCGACACTATCATATACATGAGCCAAAAGGCGCAAACGGTCCCGGGAAAAGGTAAGACGACACCCGTGGGGATACCGTGCGTGAGGCCGCAAAGTGATATGAGGTGTTACCAGCTAGATCGATGTGACATCGAGTCGGGGTCCTGACAAATTGTATTGATCGAAAACCGCAATACATGTGTGAATACATAGACCACAACATGTCCCTAGTGAGCCTCTAGTTGACTAGCTTTTTGATCAACAGATGGTCATGGTTTCCTGACCATGGACATTCGATGTCATTGATAACGGGATCACATCATTAGGAGAATGATGTGATGGACAAGACCCAATACTAAGCATAGCACAAGATCGTGTAGTTCGTTTGCTAAAGCTTTTCTAATGTCAAGTATCATTTCCTTAGACTATGAGATTGTGCAACTCCCGTATACCGTAGGAATGCTTTGGGTGTACCAAACGTGACAACGTAACTGGGTGGCTATAAAGATGCACTACAGGTATCTCCGAAAGTGTCTATTGGGTTGGCACGAATCAAGACTGGGATTTGTCACTGCGTATGACGGAGAGGTATCTCTAGGCCCACTCGGTAATGCATCATCATAATGAGCTCAATGTGACTAAGTAGTTAGTCACGGGATCATGCATTACGAAACGAGTAAAGTGACTTGCCGATAACGAGATTGAACAAGGTATTGGGAACCGACGATCAAATCTCGGGCAAGTAACATACCGATTGACAAAGGGAATTGTATATGGGATTGCTTGAATCCTTGACATCGTGGTTCATCTGATGAGATCATCGTGGAACATGTGGGAGCCAACATGGGTATCCAGATCCCGCTGTTGGCTATTGGCCAGAGAGCTGTCTCGGTCATGTCTGCATGATTCCGGAACCCGTAGGGTCTACACACTTAAGGTTCGGTGACACTAGAGTTGTTATGGGAAATAGTATGTGGTTACCGAAGGTGGTTCGGAGTCCCGGATGTGATCCCGGACGTCACGAGGAGTTCTAGAATGGTCCGGCGGTGAAGATCGATATATTGGACGAAGGGTATTGGAGTCCGGAATTGTTCCGCGGGTACCAGGCTATGGCCAGCATGACTGAAAGGTATTTCGGGAGCCCCGACAAGTGTTGGAGGGCCTCATGGGCCAAAGGGGAAGGGGGAAAACCAGCCCACTAAGGGGTGGTGCGCCCCCCCCCCACACCCTTTCCCACGTTAGTTGGGGATGTGGGGTGCCTCCACCTGGCTTGGGAGGCAATCCTCCACCTGCTTGGCTTGGGGGGGGGGAGTCTTCCTAGGATTTTTCGTAGGGAGATCCAATCTGCTTGGCCACCGCCCCCTAGGGGAAACCCTAGGGCGCCTCCCCTCTCCCCTTGCCCCTATATATAGTGGAGGGGTGGGAGGGCAGCCACACCTCTTCCCTGGCGCAGCCCCTCCCTCCTCATACATCTCCTCCTCCTCCGTAGTGCTTGGTGAAGCCCTCCTGGAGAACCACGAACTCCACAACACCACGCCATCGTGCTGTAAGTGTTCTCCCTCAACTTCTCCTCTCCCCTTGCTGGATCAAGAAGGAGGAGACGTCCCTGGGCTGTACGTGTGTTGAACACGGAGGCGTCGTCCATTCGGCACTAGATCGGATCTTCCGCGATTTGAATCGCCGCGAGTACGACTCCATCAACCGCGCTCTTGTAACACTTTTGCTTAGCGATCTTCAAGGGTATGAAGATGCTCATCCTCTCCCTCTCTTGTTGCTAGAATATCCATAGATTGATCTTGGTGTTGCATAGAAAATTTTGAATTTGTGCTACATTCCCCAACAACCACTGGTTGTATGCTCTCTCTCCCCTCGCAATTTGACTTTGTCTGCATGCTCCTCTACGCCTGCAAGCTCCTTCCGGAAAAATAAGAGAAATTAATATTTATTTATTTATTAATACCATTGCATATAGAGAACTGATCATTGTAATGATGGTCATCACGCAAACATATTTTAAAAGAAAAAGACAGTAGTATTAGGGAAACTTGAGAAATTTCTTCGAAATGTCTTCAAGATCTGAAGCCAAATGCCTAAACCGTTGGCGCACCAAGCACGATAGTCATCATCAATGCCTTCATGCATGCACTATGCCCAAAAGAATTGAACCCTGCTCTTAGTTGTGATTGAGACCTTCTCTCGTGGAGATACTCTTGGGCTGCCTGCGATCAACAACTCGCTCGTCACGCTTCTACCCAAAAAGTTTGGTGTCACCCGCAAAAAAAGAAGAAGAAATGTTTGGTGTCGTGGATATATAGGACTTTCAGCCAATTTGCTTGATCCATGGGTTGGCGCGCATCATCGTGAAGGCACTCACAAATCCGGTTGTGCTGGAGCTGCCTCTCCTCATCGAATCCCACCATAGCACGTCCGTCAGGGGCCGTGCACTTCATGGTCGTGCAAGCTACTGCCCGTGGGCTACATGCCATTTGCATGACGACATGCTTGATCAAGCTTCACATACAAAAAGCTTTTTCCCAAGGTTCTTGTCAGGATATGTTTTGATCCGAGGTGGGTCTCGTGGATCTATGGATTACTATCAACATAAACTACATGGATTTTGGTCAACGACATCCCTGGGCACAAGTTACACAATGGTCAGGCTGAGTCTTCGGCAAGGAGATTCCCTCTCGCCATTTCTCTTCTTATTAGTGATGGAAGGCCTCGAGCAGTTGCCCAAGTTCGCGGCGACTCATGGATTGCTGGCACCTTTGGCAAGGAGGGGACTATCCCATCGGTTATCGTTCTTCACAAATGATGTGATGATATTTCTAAAGTCAGAGCCTAGTGAGGTCGATGTTTGGGCGACAATCCTGCATGACTTTGGTGTTGCTTTACGTTTGCGAATCAACCTAGCGAAGTGTAATGCTATCCATATCTGTTGCTCTGAAGATCGGGTGGGCTTACTCCGCGATGGGATGGGATGTAAAGTGGAGAGTTATCCTATAAAATATCTGGATCTACCATTGATGATCAAGAAACCATACGACACACAATTTCAGGAGATCGTCGACGGGGATTGCTAGGAAGTTGCCAAATTGGTGTGCCTCCACTCTCGACAAGGCCGGGCGCCTAACCCTCGTGCAGGCAGTTCTATGTGCAATGCCTATCCATGTTGGCTTTGGATGCCCCCCCAAGGTGCCGACAAAGATCATAAGGATATGTCGTTGGTTTTTGTGGGCAGGTGCCTCGGATGCAAGGGGCGGCCAGTGCGCTGGGAGGTTATTTGTCAACCGTAGTGGGCTGGTGGCCTAGACCAACTTCAGGTGTCTCAATGTCACCATGAGGGCGTGATGATTATGTCTTAAGCGGAGTGATGACATGAGACCTGTGGCGGAGCTCGACTTTACGACACCTTCAGAATCTATGCAACTATACCAAGCAACTGTTTTCATGGATTTGGGCGACGACAACTCCAATTTTTTGTAGGAGGAGCAATGGCTAGAGGGATGTATGATCCAGAAAATTGTGCCACTTATTTACGCCAAGATCAAGCCGCATCCGAGGGCTTCGAGAATGGTGGATGATGCTTTGGGAGGCGCCTGGGCGAGGGGCCTTGGCTCGGACCTCTCTCCGGCAGTGTTGGCTGAATTCCTCATGTGTTATGGGACAAATTGGCTATGACCCACCTGCGGCCTGGAGTTGTTGATTCGGTTCGTTGGGTGTGGGAGCCTTCAGTGTGTACTCAGTACGATCAGCTTATGCAAGCAAGTTCTTGGGAAGAGAGCACGACCAATGGGAGAGCTTCATATGGCGATCAAGGGCACCTCTCAGGTGCAAAGACTTCACTTGGCTGGCTCCCAAGAACAGGTGTGGACATCAAACAGGCTGGCAAAGAGAGGATTGCCTCATCAAGATGCCTGCCCCCCTGTGTGACCATGTGTAGGAATCCATCTATCATTTGCTGATCTCTTGCGTCTTTGCCCGTTTGGTCTGGTTTTATGGCCCTTTCTGCTCCGCGTAAAGGAGAGTGGAGGCCCAGGGCTGGAAAGTAACTGATACCTGATTCACATTGCTTCCACTAAAACGACGACTGTATAGAGATCTCAATACGTTCACGATGCTTGTTCTTTGGGAAACTTTGAAGAATCGCAACGCAATGGTCCTTGATGGAGCATCCTTGTTGGTACTCGTAGTGCTTCACCGGGTTCTTCGGGATGCTAAGGAGTGGGTAGAGGCAGGTTTCTTCCATGCAGACATAAATCCTTGCTTGGAGAAACTATTTCGATGGGGTTCAAGGGAAGAGTAAGTAATGTAATCTTGGTAACTTAGCCCCTTGGGCTAGGTTGTAACTCAGTGGATGGTTGTGTTGGGGAACGTAGCAGAAATTCAAAATTTTCCTACGTGTCACCAAGATCTATTTATGGAGAAACTAGCAACGAGGGGAAGGAGAGTGCATCTACATACCCTTGTAGATCGCTAAGCGGAAGCGTTCAAGAGAACGGGGTTGAAGGAGTCGTACTCGTCGTGATCCAAATCACTGGAGATCCTAGTGCCGAACGGACGGCACCTCCGCGTTCAACACACGTGCAGCCCGGTGACGTCTCCCATGCCTTGATCCAGCAAGGAGAGAGGGAGAGGTTGGGGAAGACTCCGTCCAGCAGCAGCACAATGGAGTGGTGGTGGTGGAGGAGCGTGGCAATCCTGCAGGGCTTCGCCAAGCACCGCGAGATATGACGAGAAAGAGAGGTAGGCTGCGCCAACAGGAGAAGAACTTCGTGTGTTGGGATGCCCCTTTGCCTCCACTATATATAGGGGAAGAGGGGGCTGCGCCCCCACCTAGGTTTCCACCCCTAGGGGCGGCGGCCAGCTCTAGATCCCATCTAGGGGGCGGCCAAGGGGGGGAGAGGGGGAAACTTGCCCCCCAAGTCAGGTGGAGGCGCCCCCTCCCAAAACCCTAGGCGCCTTGGGCCCTTGTGGGGGGGTGCACCAGCCCACCTGGGGCTGGTCCCCTCCCACACTTGGCCCATTCTGCCCTCTGGTGATGGTGGCCCCACTTGGTGGACCCCCGGAACCCTCCCGGTGGTCCCAGGACGTTACCGATAAAACCCGAAACTTTTTCGGTGACCAAAACAGGACTTCCCATATATAAATCTTTACCTATGGACCATTCCGGAACTCCTCGTGACATCCGGGATCTCATCCGGGACTCCGAACAACATTCGGTAACCACATACAAACTTCCTTTATAACCCTAGCGTCATCGAACCTTAAGTGTGTAGACCCTACAGGTTCGGGAGACACATAGACATGACCGAGACAACTCTCCGGCCAATAACCAACAGCGGGATCTGGATACCCATGTTGGCTCCCACATGTTCCACGATGATCTCATCGGATGAACCACGATGTCGAGGATTCAATCAATCCCGTATTCAATTCCCTTTGTCTAGCGGTATAGTGCTTGCCCGAGATTCGATCGTCGGTATCCCGACACCTTGTTCAATCTCGTTACCGACAAGTCTCTTTACTCGTTTCGTAACACATCATCCCGTGATCAACCCCTTGGTCACATTGTGCACATTATGATGATGTCCTACCGAGTGGGCCCAGAGATACCTCTCCGTCAACCGGAGTGACAAATCCCAGTCTTGATTCGTGTCAACCCAACAGACACTTTCGGAGATACCCGCAGTGCACCTTTATAGACATCCAGTTACATTGTGACGTTTGGTGCACCCAAAGCATTCCTACGGTATCCGGGAGTTGCACAATCTCATGGTCTAAGGAAATGATACTTGATATTAGAAAAGCTTTAGCATACGAACTACACGATCTTTGTGCTAGGCTTAGGATTGGGTCTTGTCCATCACATCATTCTCCTAATGATGTGATCCCGTTATCAACGACATCCAATGTCCATGGTCAGGAAACCATAGCCATCTATTGATCAACGAGCTAGTCAATTAGAGGCTTACTAGGGACATGGTGTTGTCTATGTACCCACACATGTATCTGAGTTTCCTATCAATACAATTATAGCATGGACAATAAACGATCATCATGAACAAGGAAATATAATAATAATAACCAATTTATTATTGCCTCTAGGGCATACTTCCAATAGGTTGCTCTTTCACCCTTCTCCTCATATTAATATATGATACACATACTCATGTATTCTAGAAAAAAGGAGAAGACACACGCTCCATGGCTTACAAGCTAACTCATCACACATTTGTGATGCCTAACATTTTTGCATCAAGATTGGATGATTTGCCACATTTTACATGGTGATTAGATGCTTTTCCCCACTTTAGCTAGGGTCAAATTATTTGCCCCATTTTGCTTTAATTTTTTTTTCTCATTTTCACTGCTTCGTATTATAATGAATTCTTAATTATTTTAATTTAGAAAATAGTTGTGGAATGACATTTATGCCCTATGGCAGTTTTGCAATTTGTTGGCCTAATCTTCTCTTTACCTGGTTCCACTGAGCTATCAACCAGTTCACTCCCATCCTTCGTCCCCTGCACCTCGGCTACTCCTATTTTTTTTGAAGGTTAACGACAGTGGGAGAGGCTCCCACTGACTTTTGTATTACTCACAAGAGAACGGTTACATGTGTGTTACAATGGGTTTTATGCCCCCCGGCCATAAAAGCTACAAAAACCAAGTCTAGCGTCCCAAACTTACAATGTAATCAGAGAGAAAAGGATGAGATTTCTCTGGACAGTTGTGAACTACCAGCTCCAAGAGATTTTTGAATCTAGCTAGCCATGCCTCGAAGGAGTGTGGAATCCCCCTGAAATGTTGGTTGTTTCTCTCCATCCATAGGCTCCAAGCAGCAAGCAAAAAAACATCCATGAATAGGGGTCGATGCCAGCTATCTTTACCCCCATGCAAAAGGGCTAATCTATTGGCTCCCCCCGGCCATGACATCCCAACCTTACTCCAGCACCGCTGGCTAAAGGGGCACGTAAAGAAAAGGTGCTCCACAGTTTCCTCGGGAGGGTTCTGACAGAACATGCATGCATAATTATCCCCGGCTACAGCAAAGTGTCGCCGCCTCAGCATGTTCCTGGTGTTCAAGCGATCGACCAGAAGCAGCCACCCGAACAGTTTGAACTTGATCGGGCTTTTGGATTTCCAAAGCCAACAAAACACCTCATCGGCCACAACCTGCTAGAAACAGTGGTTGTAGTACCCTTTGGAAGAAAAACGCCCTAGGTTGCAGACCCAAGTGTTGGCACAGTCATTGACCACCCGGACGTGCATAGACCCATGCTAAATCTCTATGATCTCCTCCCTGGCCTGGATCGAAAGAGGCAGGTTGAAAATCATGGCCGGATCAGCGGTCATGAGTACCTTGGCAATGGAGTCATCCTCATTCAAGGCAAAGGAGAAGGCTCTTGGATACGTGTCCATCAGTGAGGAGTCATTGTCACCAAACCAGACATCTTTCCAAAACAAAGAACTAGAGCCATCCCCTGGGATGACTTTGGTGATCCCCCGAAAGATCCCGCTGAGTTGCATCACGTCCTTCCACCAGAAGGAACCCACTAATTCAGTAGCATGCGGTACTTTATTTGTGTAATATGCATCCTAGACCAGCTGAACCCAGGGTGCATCCTCACGATCATAGAACTTGAACAAGTGCTTTAAGAGGAGCGCAGTATTTTGTGTCTTGATATCAATAACACCAAGGCCACCACATCGTTTTGGTCAACAAACGAGCTCCCAGGCAGCAAGGGAGTTGTTTTTGACCCCATCGTCAGAATTTTTCGCCCAAAGGCAGTATCGGCGCAGTTTATCGAGATGTTCAATCACTTTGGGGTGCAGCTTGATTGTACACATTGGATAGATCAGCATGGAGGTCACTACCAAATTGACCAGAGTCAATTTGGCCCCCGACGACATCAGTGATAAGGCAGTGGAAGTTTTCCTTTCAACCGATTGCACCAACGGCATGAGATCAAGAACACTCGGCCTCGTTGTCCCCATGGGGAGACCAAGGTAAGTGAACGGCAAGGTGCCAAAAGAGCAGCCAAAAACCTCCGCCAACTTACTAGCAAGTTGGTGATCAATGTTAATGGGTATAAGGGTTGATTTATGGAAATTGATCTTTAGTCCAACCGAAGCTGCATAATCCTCCAAGATAAGTTTCATGCGGGCAGCCTGTGTAGGACAAGCTTGCGTAACCAAGATTGTATCATCTGCGTATTGCACCACCAGGAAGTCACCTGCATTTTCACGAGGAAGAGGAAGCTCCAGCAGACCCTGGGTGTAAGCATCGTTAATTGCAGCTTGAAGAAGGTCAGCTGCAAGGACAAAGATCAGTGACGAGAGAGGGTCACCCTGTCGTACATCACATTTGCATTTGAATTTCCGACCAGGAACACCATTTAGGAGAACAGATGAAACTCCCGAGCCAAAAATCGTTTCCATCCAACCCAACCATTTGTCATCAAATCCCATGTGTTTCATGATTTCCAACATGGGGGCATGTTCAATCGTATCAAAAGCCTTGGCAAAGTCAAGCTTAAGTAAGACAATCTCTCTCGCAGATGAGTGGCATTGATGAATATATTCAAACGACCACGCAAGGTAATCCTGAATGGTCCTCCCCTTAATAAAACCATATTGGTTTCTGTGGATGATTTTGAGAATAACTTTCTGCAGTCCGTTAGCCAGAATTTTTGTAATGATTTTCAGATAACAATTCAGTAAGGTAATTGGTCTAAAATCATTAGCACTTTCCGGAGAGGATATTTTTGGAATCAGGGTGATGTATCCCTCACTAATGCTTGTGATATCAAGCCCACCCGCATGGAAAGCATGACACAACTCGTAAAAATCCGTCTTGATGATTTACCAGCAATTCTTAACCATTGAAACCATCCGGGCTGGGGGCTCTGTCATTTGGCATTTCCTTAATAACAGCATCGATCTCTTCATTAGAGAAGGGCTACTCCTATTGAACCACTTTGACAAACCAACTAGGAAACAAAGAAGTGTTGCAGCTCAGCTCCTGGCGCTACTCAGAGGCCTAGCGGCTCTGTCTTCTACTCGATAGCCCTGCGGCTTCCTCTACTCCCCGACATCTCCTATCGCTACTCGGTGGCCCCATGACTACTAGGGTGGCAAGTAGATTTCAGGAAGGATGTAGCCAAAGAGCTACCTACATGTATCATGGGGTTTTTCAAACTACTCTTTGGTTTACGTGATGATCTCAATCATATGACAAGAAACTTTTACTGGGGATCAGCTAATGGGAGGATGAAAATACACTGGGTTTCATGAGAACATACGATCATACTGAAGAACCATCGAGGCATGTGCTTCAGGGATATGTGCTTATTTAATTAGGCTCTCTTGGCATGCCAAGCTTGTAGGCTTCTGTCGGTATCCTAATTTCTGGTGTGCGCTAGTCCTTAAAACTAAGTACTAGCCCAATGGGGCGTTAACAAATTAGGGCCTAGCTCTTTTGGCTGATTCTTCATAAATTTTGAGAATCAAACCTCCCCATAGCTTCTCCCAGAATCTTGAACCCAAATTTTTTTGACAGTCCTAGCTAGTTATGATGTAAACAACTAGGATCGTCAAAGAATTATAGGTTCAAGATTCTAGGAGAAGCTGGGTGGAGGTTTGGTTCTCAAGATTTTGGGATATCGACCAAAAGAATTGGGCCATGATCTTCACTAGGAACGGTTCCTCCATTTGGCATGCAATTGAGTATGGGCTTGAACTTCCCAAAAAGGAATAATTTGGCAAGTCGGCAATGGAGCAAACATTCATGCTTGGCGAGACCCATGAATTTCGAGGGACCATCAGCTGCGTCCGATCACTAGCAAATGGCGATGCCACCCGTGCTCTCGAAACAGGCTTTCGCCCTGCTTTATAGATAAATCATAAGTCCATATGAAGGAAATATGCCCTAGAGGCAATAATAAAGTTATTATTTATTTCCTCATATCATGATAAATGTTTATTATTCATGCTAGAATTGTATTAACCGGAAACATGATACATGTGTGAATACATAGACAAACTTAATGTTACTAGTATGCCTCTACTTGACTAGCTCATTAATCAAAGATGGTTATGTTTCCTAACCATAGACATGTGTTGTCATTTGATTAAAGAGATCACATCATTAGGAGAATGATGTGATTGACTTGACCCATTCCGTTAGCCTAGCACTTGATCGTTTAGTATGTTGCTATTGCTTTCTTCATGACTTATACAAAGTTCCTACAACTATGAGATTATGCAACCCCCATTTGCCGGAGGAACACTTTGTGTGCTACCAAACGTCACAACGTAACTGGGTGATTATAAAGGAGCTCTACAGGTGTCTCCAAAGGTAGATGTTGAGTTGGCGTATTTCGAGATTAGGTTTTGTCACTCCGATTGTCGGAGAGGTATCTCTGGGCCCTCTCGGTAATGCACATCACTATAAGCCTTGCAAGCAATGTGGCCAATGAGTTGGTTACGGAATGATGCATTACGTAACGAGTAAAGAGACTTGGCGGTAATGAGATTGAACTAGGTATTGGATACCGACGATCAAATCTTGGGCAAGTAACATACCGATGACAAAGGGAACAACGTATGTTGTTATGTGGTTTGACCGATAAAGATCTTCGTAGAATATGTCGGAACCAATATGAGCATCCAGGATCCGCTATTGGTTATTGACCGGAAACAGTTCTAGGTCATGTCTGCATAGTTCTCGAACCCGTAGGGTCCGCACGCTTAACGTTACGATGACAGTTTTATTATGAGTTTATATGTTTTGATGTACCGAAGGTTGTTCGGGGTCCCGGATGTGATCACGGACATGACGAGGAGTCTCGAAATGGTTGAGACATAAAGATTGATATATTGGACGACTATATTTGGATGATGGAATTGTTCCGGGTGATTTCGGAGAAAACCGAAGTGCCGGAGGGGTTACCGGAATCCCTTGGGGAAGTATTGGGTCTTAGTGGGCATGTGGGGAGAGAGAGGGCAGCAGGCCAGGAGGTGGCACGCCCCCCCACGGGGAGTCCGAATTGGACTAGGGAGGGGGGGGCGGCCCCTCTTTCCCTCTCCCTCTTCCTCTCTTTCCTTCCCCCTTCCTCCTTCCTAGTGGAACTAGGAAAGGGGAATCCTACTCCCACTAGGAGGAGGATTCCCCCCTCCTTGGCGCGCCCCCTAGGGCCGGCCGGCCTCCCCCTTGCTCCTTTATATTCGGGGGCAGGGGGCACCCCAAGACACACAAGTTGATCTTCGTGATCGTTCCTTAGCCGTGTGCAGTGCCCCCTCCACCATATTCCACCTCGGTCATATCGTTGCGGTGCTTAGGCGAAGCCCTGCGTCGGTAGAACATCATCATCATCACCACACCGTCGTGCTGACGGAACTCATCCCCGACACCCTGCTGGATCGGAGTCCGGGGATCGTCATCGAGCTGAACGTGTGCTGAACTCGGAGGTGCCGTACGTTCGGTACTTGGATCGGTCGGATCGTGAAGACGTACGACTACATCAACTGCGTTGTCATAATGCTTCCGCTTTCGGTCTATGAGGGCACGTGGACACACTCTCCCCTCTCGTTGCTATGCATCACCATGATCTTGCGTGTGCGTAGGAAAATTTCGAAATTACTACGTTCCCCAACAGTGGCATCCGAGCCAAGGTTTTATGCGTTGATGTTATATGCACGAGTAGAACACAAGTGAGTTGTGGGCGATACAAGTCATACTGCTTACCAGCATGTCATACTTTGGTTTGGCGGTATTGTTGGATGAAGGGGCCCGGACCGACATTACGCATACGCTTACGCGAGAATGGTTTTATCGCCGTGCTTTGCACACAGGTGACTAGCGGGTGTCTGTTTCTCCAACTTTAGTTGAACCGAGTGTGGCTACGCCCGGTCCTTGCGAAGGTTAAAACAGCACTAACTTGACGAACTATCGTTGTGGTTTTGATGCGTAGGTAGGAACGGTTCTTGCTCAGCCCGTAGCAGCCACGTAAAATTTGCAACAACAAAGTAGAGGACGTCTAACTTGTTTTTGCAGGGCATGTTGTGATGTGATATGGTCATGACGTGATGCTATATTTTATTGTATGAGATGATCATGTTTTGTAACCGAAGTTATCGGCAACTGGTAGGAGCCATATGGTTGTCGCTTTATTGTATGAAATGCAAACGCCCTGTAATTGCTTTACTTTATCACTAAGCGGTAGCGATAGTCGTAGAAGCAATAGATGGCGTAACGACAACGATGCTACGATGGAGATCAAGGTGTCGTGCCAGTGACGATGGTGATCACAACGGTGCTTCGGAGATGGAGATCACAAGCACAAGATGATGATGGCGATATCATATCACTTATATTGATTGCATGTGATGTTTATCCTTTATGCATCTTATATTGCTTTGATTGACGGTAGCATTTTAAGATGATCTCTCACTAATTATCAAGAAGTGTTCTCCCTGAGTATGCACCGTTGTGAAAGTTCTTCGTGCTGAGACACCACGTGATGATCGGGTGTGATAGGCTCTACGTTCAAATACAACGGGTGCAAAACAGTTGCACACGCGGAATACTCAGGTTAAACTTGACGAGCCTAGCATATACATATATGGCCTCGGAACACGGAGACCGAAAGGTCGAACGTGAATCATATAGTAGATATGATCAACATAGTTATGTTCACCATTGAAACTACTCCATCTCACGTGATGATCGGACATGGTTTAGTTGATTTGGATCACGTGATCACTTAGATGACTAGAGAGATGTCTGTCTAAGTGGGAGTTCTTAAGTAATATGATTAATTGAACTTAAATTTATCATGAACTTAGTACCTCATAGTATTTTGCTTGTCTATGTTTGTTGTAGATAGATTGCTCGTGCTGTTGTTCCGTTGAATTTTAATGCGTTCCTTGAGAAAGCTAAGTTGAAAGATGATGGTAGCAATTACACAGACTAGGTCCATAACCTGAGGATTATCCTCATTGTTGCATAGAAGAATTACGTCCTGGAAGCACCGCTGGGTGCCAGGCCTGCTGCAGATGCAACTGACGACGTTAAGAACGTCTGGCAGAGCAAAGCTGATGACTACTCGATAGTTTAGTGTGCCATGCTTTACGGCTTAGAACCGGGTCTTCAACGACGTTTTGAACGTCATGGAGCATATGAGATGTTCCAGGAGTTGAAGTTAATATTTCAAGCAAATGCCCGGATTGAGAGATATGAAGTCTCCAATAAGTTCTATAACTGTAAGATGGAGGAGAATAGTTCTGTCAGTGAACACATACTCAAAATGTCTGGGTATAATAATCACTTGATTCAACTGGGAGTTAATCTTCCTGATGATAGTGTCATTGACAGAATTCTTCAATCACTGCCACCAAGCTACAAGAGCTTCGTGATGAACTATAATATGCAAGGGATGGACAAGACTATTCCCGAGCTCTTCGCAATGCTAAAGGCTGCGGAGGTAGAAATCAAGAAGGAGCATCAAGTGTTGATGGTCAATAAGACCACCAATTTCAAGAAAAAGGGCAAAGGGAAAAAGAAGGGGAACTTCAAGAAGAACAACAAACAAGTTGATGCTCAAGAGAACAAACCCAAGTCTGGACCTAAGCCTGAGACTGAGTGCTTCTACTGCAAGCAGACTGGTTACTAGAAGAGGAACCGCCCCTAGCATTTGGCGGATAAGAAGGATGGCAAAGTGAACAAAGGTATATGTGATATGCATGTTATTGATGTGTACCTTACTAAAGCTCGCAGTAATACCTGGGTATTTGATACTGGTTCTGTTGCTAATATTTGGAACTCAAAACAGGGACTACGGATTAGGCGAAGATTGGCTAAGGATGAGGTGATGATGCGCGTGGGAAATGGTTCCAAAGTCGATGTGATCGCGGTTGGCACGCTACCTCTACATCTACCATCGGGATTAGTTTTAGACCTGAATAATTGTTATTTAGTGCCAGCGTTGAGCATGAACATTATATCTGGATCTTGTTTGATGCGAGACGGTTATTCATTTAAATCAGAGAATAATGGTTGTTCTATTTATATGAGTAATATCTTTTATGGTCATGCACACTTACAGAGTGTTCTATTTTTATTAAATCTCGATAGTAGTGATACACATATTCGTAATGTTGAAGCCAAAAGATGCAGAGTTGATAATGATAGTGCAACTTATTTGTGGCACTGCCGTTTAGGTCATGTCGGTGTAAAGGGCATGAAGAAACTCCATACTGATGGACTTATGGAATCATTTGATTATGAATCACTTGATACTTGCGAACCATGCCTCATGGGCAAGATGACTAAAATGCCGTTCTCTGGAACTATGGAGCGAGCAACTGTTTTGTTGGGAATCATACATACTGATGTATGTGGTCCACTGAATATTGAGGCTCGCGGCGGCTATCGTTATTTTCTCACCTTCACAGATGATTTGAGCAGATGTGGGTATATCTACTTGATGAAACACAAGTCTGAAACATTTGAAAAGTTCAAAGAATTTCAGAGTGAAGTGGAAAATCATCGTAACAAGAAAATAAAATTTCTACGATCTGATCGTGGAGGAGAATATTTGAGTTACGGGTTTGGTTTACATTTGAAACAATGCGGAATAGTTTCGCAACTCACGCAACCCGGAACACCATAACGAAATGGTGTGTCCGAACGTCGTAACCATACTTTATTGGATATGGTGTGATCTATGATGTCTCTTACTGATTTACCGCTATCGTTTTGGGGTTATGCTTTAGAGACGGCCGCATTCACGTTAAATAGGGCACCATCAAAATCCGTTGAGACGACGCCTTATGAACTGTGGTTTGGCAAGAAACCAAAGTTGACGTTTCTTAAAGTTTGGGGCTGTGATGCTTATGTGAAGAAACTTCAACCATATAAGCTCGAACCCAAATCGGAGAAATGTGTCTTCATAGGATACCCAAAAGAGACTATTGGGTACACCTTCTATCACTGATCTGAGGGCAAGATTTTTGTTGCTAAATTCGGATCTTTTCTAGAGGAGTTTCTCTCGAAAGAAGTGAGTGGGAGGAAAGTAGAACTTGATGTGGTAACTGTACCTGCTCCATTATTGGAAAGTAGTTCATCACAAGAACCGGTTCCTATGACAACTACACCAATTAGTGAGGAAGCTAATGATATTGATCATGAAACTTCAGATCAAGTTTCTACTGAACCTCGTAGGTCTACCAGAGTAAGATCCACACCAGAGTGGTACGGTAATCCTATTCTGGAAGTCATGTTGCTTGACCGTGACGAACCTACGAACTATGAGGAAGTGATGATGAGCCTAGATTCCTAAAAATGGCTTGAAGCCATGAAATCTGAGATAGGATCCATGTATGAGAACAAAGTATGGACTTTGGTTGACTTGCCCGATGATCGGCAGGCCATTGAGAATAAATGGATCTTCAAGAAGAAGACTGCCGCTGATGGTAATATAACTGTCTACAAAGCTCGACTTGTTGAAAAAGGTCTTCAACAAGTTCAAGGGTTTGACTACGATGAGACTTTCTCACCCGTAGCGATGCTTAAGTCTGTCCGAATCATGTTAGCAATTGCCGCATTTTATGATTATGAAGTTTGGCAAATGGATGTAAAAACTACATTCCTGAATGGTTTTCTGGAAGAAGAGTTGTATATGATGCAACCGGAAGGTTTTGTCGATCCAAAAGGTGCTAACAAAGTGTGCAAGCTCCAGCGATCCATTTATGGACCGGTGCAAGCATCTCGGAGTTGGAATAAACACTTTGATAGTGTGATCAAAGCATATGGTTTTATACAGACTTTTGGAGAAGCCTGTATTTACAAGAAAGTGAGTGGGAGCTCTGTAGCATTTCTGATATTATATGTAGATGACATATTGTTAGTTGGAAATGATATAGAATTTCTGGATAGCATAAAGGGATACTTGAATAAAAGTTTTTCAATGAAGGACCTCGGTGAAGCTGCTTACATATTGGGAATCAAGATCTATAGAGATAGATCAAGACGCTTAATTGGACTTTCACAAAACACATATCTTGATAAAGTTTTGAAAAAGTTCAAAATGGATCAGGCAAAGAAAGGGTTCTTGCTTGTATTGCAAGGTGTGAAGTTGAGTCAGACTCAATGCCCGACCACAGCAGAAGATAGAGAGAAAATGAAAGATGTTCCCTATGCTTCAGCCATAGGCTCTATCATGTATGCAATGCTGTGTACCAGACCTGATGTATGCTTAGCAATAAGCTTAGCAGGAAGGTACCAAAGTAATCCAGGAGTGGAGCTGTAAGTTGGTGCAGTTCTAAACAAAGCGTCATGGTGGGATCTACATGTGAAGCGGAGTACATAGCTGCTTCGGAAGCAGCAAATGAAGGAGTCTGGATGAAGGAGTTCATTTCCGATCTAGGTGTCATACCTAGTGCATCGGGACCGATGAAGATCTTCTGTGACAATACTGGTGCAATTGCCTTGGCAAAGGAATCCAGATTTCACAAGAGGACCAAGCACATCAAGAGACGCTTCAATTCCATCCGGGACCAAGTCCAGGTGGGAGACATAGAGATTTGCAAGATACATACAGATCTGAATGTTGCAGACCCATTGACTAAGCCTCTTCCACGAGCAAAACATGATCAGCACCAAGACTCCATGGGTGTTAGAATCATTATTCTGTAATCTAGATTATTGACTCTAGTGCAAGTGGGAGACTGAAGGAAATATGCCCTAGAGGCAATAATAAAGTTATTATTTATTTCCTCATATCATGATAAATGTTTATTATTCATGCTAGAATTGTATTAACCGGAAACATGATACATGTGTGAATACATAGACAAACTTAATGTTACTAGTATGCCTCTACTTGACTAGCTCATTAATCAAAGATGGTTATGTTTCCTAACCATAGACATGTGTTGTCATTTGATTAAAGAGATCACATCATTAGGAGAATGATGTGATTGACTTGACCCATTCCGTTAGCCTATCACATGATCGTTTAGTATGTTGCTATTGCTTTCTTCATGACTTATACAAAGTTCCTACAACTATGAGATTATGCAACTCCTGTTTATCGGAGGAACACTTTGTGTGCTACCAAACGTCACAGCGTAACTGGGTGATTATAAAGGAGCACTACAGGTGTCTCCAAAGGTAGATGTTGAGTTGGCGTATTTCGATATTAGGTTTTGTCACTCCGATTGACGGAGAGGTATCTCTGGGCCCTCTCGGTAATGCACATCACTATAAGCCTTGCAACCAATGTGGCCAATGAGTTGGTTACGGAATGATGCATTACGTAACGAGTAAAGAGACTTGCCGGTAACGAGATTGAACTAGGTATTGGATACCAACGATCAAATCTCGGGCAAGTAACATACCGATGACAAAGGGAACAATGTACGTTGTTATGCGGTTTGACCGATAAAGATCTTCTTAGAATATGTAGGAACCAATATGAGCATCCAGGTTCCGCTATTGGTTATTGACTGGAAACAGTTCTAGGTCATGTCTGCATAGTTCTCGAACCCGTAGGGTCCGCACGCTTAACGTTACGATGACAGTTTTATTATGAGTTTATATGTTTTGATGTACCGAAGGTTGTTCGTGGTCCCGGGTGTGATCACGGACATGATGAGGAGTCTCGAAATGGTCGAGACATAAAGATTGATATATTGGACGACTATATTCGGACACCGGAATTGTTCTGGGTGATTTCGGAGAAAACCGGAGTGCCGGAGGGGTTTCCGGAACCCCCCGGGGAAGTATTGGGCCTTAGTGGGCCTGAGGGGAGAGAGAGGGCAGCAGCCCAGGAGGTGGCGCCCCCCCCCCATGGGGAGTCTGAATTGGACTAGGGAGGGGGAGGGCGCGGCTCCTCTTTCCCTCTCCCTCTCCCTCTCTTTCCTTCCCCCTTCCTCCTTCCTAGTTGGACTAGGAAAGGGGAATCCTACTCCCACTAGGAGGAAGATTCCCCCCTCCTTGGCGCGCCCCCTAGGGCCGGCCTCCCTCCCCCCTTGCTCCTTTATATACGGGGGCAGGGGGGCACCCCAAGACACAAAAGTTGATCTTCGTGAGCGTTCCTTAGCCGTGTGCGGTGCCCCCCTCCATCATATTCCACCTCGGTCATATCGTTGTGGTCCTTAGGCGAAGCCCTGCGTCGGTAGAACATCATCATCGTCACCACACCGTCGTGCTGACGGAACTCATCCCCGACACCCTGCTGGATCGGAGTCCGGGGATCGTCATCGAGCTGAACGTGTGCTGAACTCGGAGGTGCCGTACATTCGGTACTTGGATCGGTCGGATCGTGAAGACGCACGACTACATCAACCGCGTTGTCATAACGCTTCCGCTTTCGGTCTATGAGGGTACATGGACACACTCTCCCCTCCCGTTGCTATGCATCACCATGATCTTGCGTGTGCATAGGAAAATTTTGAAATTACTACGTTCCCCAACACATACAACCATGTCCCAAGCAAGGTCAAAAAGAAAAATGCTAGGGCCACACCACAATGAGGCCCAAAATAACTAAGAGGAAACAAAAAAAAGCCACCAGGGGAAAGCTACGAATCTGTCGAGCAATCAGCGAGTTGACGCGCGGAAGACACCAGGGCATCAAGAAGGCGCTAAAGATGGTCACGATCCCTCAGCCTAGCGAGCGGATGCCAGTGCTGCAGGAAGGCAAGAAATTTGAAGAACGAGTCAGAAGCACATCTCGAGAAAACCCGTTCAATCACCATCTTATTGCGAGTAGTCCAAAGGGTCCACATCATAGCCGTGAAAATGAGCCAGAACAGTCGGTGCTTACGGCCAACCTGAGTGGCCCTAACCTGCAGAAACCGTGCAAGGTCAAGGGCCTCCCACTCCGGTCCTAAAGCCTCACGGACAAAGCACCAGAGAGCCTGAGCTGCGACGCATGAGAACACAATGTGCGTTCCCGTTTCCGGGACATGGCACAATGGGAACATGCCATCGCCCGGACCCTGGCACTTTAGCACCTCGGTTCCCGAAGGAAGACGATATTGGAGAAGCTGCCAAACGAAAATCTTAATCTTCAAGGGCATCGGCTCCTTCCATAATGGGGATAGCCACTATAGAACCGGCAAACGGCATAGGGCCTGATAGGCCGAGCTAATGGAGAAATCACCCGAAGGAGAGAGACTCCAGGAAACAGAGTCCGGGGCCTGGGACAAAGGAAGAGGGACTACTTCCCTCATCTTTGTCCATTCTCGAACCTCATTGGATCCGAATGATCGGCGGAACACAATGTTCCACCCCTCATCCAAGGCAGCCGACGAAACAAGGATGGTCGGGTCGTCACAAATCGCAAAGAGCCTCGGGAACCGCAGGCGAAGAGGCTCATCCTCAAACCAAGGGTCCAACCAAAACTGGGTCCCAAACCCATTACCAACCAAGAAACGCAAACCCAGCCCGATCTCCTCTTTAATGGCCGTAATAGACTTCCAGAACTGGGACCCAACCGAGAGAGAACAAGCCAAGAGGGGTTGACCCTGCAAGTACTTGGCCTCCAACAGCTGAAGCCAGAGACCCCCACCCCCCCTCAAGATCCGCCAAACCCACTGCATCATCAGCGCAATGTTCATCCGGCGAGATGCAGGGATGCCTAGGCCACCGCGGTTCTTCGATAGGAAGATGTCAGCCCACTTCACCATATGGTACTTGGGCCGACCATCCACTGCCTGCCCGAAGAACCTAGTCAGCTCCTTGTCAAAGGAGCTATGCACACCTTCAGGTAAGATGTACATCCACATCATATACACGGGGAGGCTGGCAAGGTTAGAGCCAATGAGGACAGTCTTGCTACCTTTAGAGATGAACCGACCGCACTAGGGTTCCGGTCAGGACGCTACTCGCCCCACAAGCGGATCATAGTCGCTCAACGGGATCCTAGACTCAGCCAGGGGCATCCCCAAGTAAGATATGGGGAATGAAGCCAACCTACAGTTGAGGTTATCCGCGATTCTTTGCTGCTCCGCCTCCGAATAGCCAAGGACCACCACCTCGCTGTTATCAAAGTTAATCTTAAGTCCAGGCATTTCCTCAAAGCAGAGAAAAAGGAACTTAAGATTAACAATGTCTGAGTCCGAGCCTTCCACCATAATCATGGTGTCATCCACATACTGCAAGTGAGTAACCCCTCCATCCGGGATGAGGTGGCTCACAACACCCTTAAGGTGACCGGCCAACTTGGCCCTATCTAAGATGCCCGCAAGGGCATCAACATCGATGTTGAAAAGCAAGGGGGAGATAGGATCCCCTTGCTTTAACCCCCTGGAGGCCTGAAAAAAGGGGCCCACCTCGCCATTTATGTTAATCACCGTGCGCCACGATCTAACCAATTGCATGATCCAGGAGCACCACCTCTCATCAAATCCTTGCTGCTCCATCACCATCCTCAAAAAGACCAGTCCAGATGGTCATACGCCTTCTGGAAATCCAGTTTGAGAAAGACCCCCTTAAGCCCTTTTGACGCCACCTCGTGGACAATCTCGTAAAGGGCAAGGATTCCGTCACGGATTCGCCTGCCCTTCAAGAACGCAGACTAGAGGGGGTGAGCAATACGCTCCACCACCGGTGATAAACGGGTTGCACAAACCATCGCAAAGATTCACTCCAACACGTTGATCACCATGATGGGGCGGAACTTCCGGATATCCAACTACTTTGGGGATCAGGGAAATGACACCATAATTAATCCTAGCCATGTCCAAGGTTCCAATATAGAACTCATGGAATATGGGCATAATGAACGGGCAAAGGACCTCCCAGAATTGCTGGAAAGAGACTACCGGGAGGCCATCCGGACCCGGGGCCGAGCAAGCTTTCATCGACGCAATCGCCCGACCCACCTCCTCATGGGAGAATGGGAGAGTAAGGTCCCGCATTCTCCGCATTAGAGACCTGGTCAGCAAGCGTCCAGAAGTTAGCGCGGAGGGAGACGCCTCCGCGTGGCTCAGCCGATAAAAGCTCCTTATAAAAGGAGTAGATATGGGTGGAGATGTCCTTTGGGTTCTCCAAAAGAACACCCCTATCCCGGAGGAACGGGATGGCACATTTCCGCCCGCGGACGTTAGCAATTGCCTGAAAGTAAGCCGTATTAGCACCCCCCTTAAGGAGCCAGTTTTGCCCCCCTCGACGTTGCCAAAACAGCTCCTCACTCCTATAAATGTCCATGAGAGAAGCCTCTAGGGCATATCTTCTGAGCCAGACGTCAGGAGACAGGCCCAGACCATCGACAAGGCCATCCAGCACCTTATTCTGATCCAACAGGGCCCCCTTATTGGCCTGGAGGACAGCACCAAGGTTCCTCCCCCCCGCTTCCCGCCCTTCATGGCCTGGCGGGACAATTTAGCACAGTGGTGCCAAACGTCCACAACAAAGAACACCCGAGGCAGCGTCGCGACCGCCTTTAGCCAGCGGTCGCGAACCATCTCAATGAAACTGGGTTGCTCCAGGCAGAACAACTCAAAGCAGAAGTGATGTGATCTAGGGGGGCCTCATCCCCCGATGAGAAAAGCATGGGGGTTATGGTCGGGAGCCAATCCGAATGACCTCTTTGAGAGAGCACAATCTGAACATCACTTCCCACAGGGCCGACACAAAGACCCGATCCAAGACACTCCGGATGGGGTCTGCCTGCTTATTCGTCCACGTGAACCTAGCCCCTACGATGGCTATCTCACGGAGCCTCAGGTCCGCAATACAATCGTTAAGTAGACGCATGCGGACCCGATTAACATTAGGCAAGCTTTTATCAGAAGCCCAGCTAATAAGGTTGAAGTCTCCGGCGACCACCACCAGAGTGGTGCACCTCTCCACCTTATGCTTTAGCCCAGCAAGGAAGGCCGTGAAGCGTCCATGGTCTGCAGGGCCATTGTAGGACCTTGAGAAGAGGTGTCTAAGGGGGGGTGATTAGACACTAAGTACCAAAGTTGCAGTTTTTAGGATTCTTTAAGTTTAAGTGGAGTTTACGCACAAATTTAACATTCACAACATATAGCAAGCAAGCATGCAAAGAGTATATGAGCAGCGGAAAGTAAAGCATGCAACTTGCAAGAATGTAAAGGGAAGGGTTTTGGAGGATTCAAACGCAATTGGAGACACGGATGTTTTTGGCGTGGTCCCGATAGGTGGTGCTATCGTACATCCACGTTGATGGAGACTTCAACCCACGAAGGGTAACGGTTGTGCGAGTCCACGGAGGGCTCCACCCAAGAAGGGTCCACAAAGAAGCAACCTTGTCTATCCCACCATGGTCGTCGCCCACGAAGGACTTGCCTCACTAGCGGTAGATCTTCACGAAGTAGGCGATCTCCTTGCCCTTACAAACTCCTTGGTTCAACTCCACAATCTTTGTCGGAGGCTCCCAAGTGACACCTAGCCAATCTAGGAGACACCACTCTCTAAGAAGTAACAAATGGTGTGTTGATGATGAACTCCTTGCTCTTGTGCTTCAAATGATAGTGTCCCCAACACTCAACTCTCTCTCATAGGATTTGGATCTGGTGGAAAGAAGATTTGAGTGGAAAGCAACTTGGGGAAGGCTAGAGATCAAGATTCATATGGTAGGAATGGAATATCTTGGCCTCAACACATGAGTAGGTAGTTCTCTCTCAGAAATAGGATGCTGGAAGTGTAGGTTCAGTCTGATGGCTCTCTCCACGAATGAAGAGGAGGTGGAGGGGTATATATAGCCTCCACATAAAATCTAACTGTTACACATAATTTACCAAACTCGGTGAGATCGAATGAACAAACTCGGTCGGACCGATTTAGCAAATTTAGTGACCGTTAGGATTTTCGGTGGGACCGAAATGCAACTTGGTAGGACCGATATGGTTGGGGTTAGGGCATAACGTAATCTCGGTGAGACCGATTACACAAACTCGGTGAGACCGATTTTGGTAATTAGCTAACCAGAGAGTTGGTCAGGAAAACTTGGTGGGACTGATTACTCAAACTCGGTGGGACCGATTTTCGTAATAAGTTAACCAGAGAGTTTGCATTGTAATTTCGGTAGTACCGATTGCTCAAACTCGGCAAGACCGATTTTGATAATGGACATACACAGAGAGATTACAATCCCATCTCAGTGAGACCGAGATCCCTATCGGTGAGACCGATTTGCCTAGGGTTTGTGGTAGTGGCTAAGACATCCAAACTCGGTGGCGCCGGATAGAAAGAATCGGTATGGCCGATTTTGGTTTTAGGTTTAGGACATATGTGTGGAAGCGGGAAAGTATTTGAGGGTATTTGGAGCATATCACTAAGCACTTGAAGCAAGAGGCTCATTAAGCAACACTTCATCCCTCCTTGATAGTATTGGCTTTTCCTATAGACTCAATGTGATCTTGGATCACTAAAATGTAAAATGAAGAGTCTTGATCTTGAAGATTTATCCAATCCTTTGTCCTTAGCATCTTGAAGGAGTTCCCACATCCTTTAGTCCATGCCACTCCAATGTTGAACTTTTCTGAAATATACTAGATAAAAGTGTTAGTCCAACAAGAGATATGTTGACATTAATTACCAAAACCACCTAGGGAGCACTTGTGCTTTCAATCTCCCCCTTTTTGGTAATTGATGACAACATACATCAAAGCTTTAGATAAGGATATAAAGAATAGCAAGTAAAGCTTTGGAAAGACATGTAACAAGCATAGGCTCCCCCTACATGTATGCAATCATGTGAATATGAAATATAGAAGCATGTGAGAGCATAACCATGATAGAGCAGGGAATGTGTTACATGTATCTTGGACATATGCATCAGAGCAAAAAGTATTAAAGGAAATACCTTCATGCCCATGAGTCCTTCTTGCAAACAGTATGTACATCAGCAAGAATTCCTCATACACATGATTGTGATGCATATACTTACCTAGTAGTCTTGAGTAGGCTTAGGATGGAATGAACCTGTGTAAACAAGGTTAGATAACACAGATACATCTACAAGCCAGAGCAAACAGAAGAAACCACAAGAATACCAAGACTGAGATGACATGTAAAGAGTGAGTACTAGGTACCACATTTGATTAGACATGTCCCCAAGAGTAAAGATATGCAACGAATTTGAATGATTTCTTTCCCTTGGAAGTCTGGCTCCCCCTGAATCTAGCATGGGATACTGGGAGAAGATAGGGAACATAAAATCAGAGCTGAAAGATATAAATAAACAGAGCTAATGCAAACTAATGCAAGTAAGCACATATGAACATGTCTTTCCCCTCAAGAAGACATGTGGCATCTCTCCTCTTGAACACCAAGCATCTGGGATCCTTGAGAAATACTTTCTACTAGTATTCTCTCCCCCTGGAGAACTCTCTCTCTGTCCCTGAAGGATCTCTCTCCCCCTGAGAAGGTGATACTCTCTCTAAAATGATAAGCTTTGATGTGATCTCTCTCTCCCCCTTTGACGTCAATTTCCAAGAAGGGCTTGATAAAAATGTGATATCTCTCTCCCCCACTGGAATTTGTCGTGAATGGGTTTGATCCTTAAATTACAACATAAAGCACTTGATAAAAATGTGATGCTTGTTAGAGGACAAGATTCATTGAGTGGAGCTAGATCAGAAGAATCACATAATAAGTGGCAAACTGTTTTTCCTGTTGTGAAGTCGGTGGCACCGAGTGGTATGCTTCGGTGGTACCGAAAGTTTTCGGCTGGACCGAAAATAACAAATCCGTGTAACTGAGTTCATCGCAGAGAAACAGCTCACTAGACTATAAGATCTCACAAAGATTTGCAAGGAATTTACTAAATGATATGCAATGAATTGATGCATAAAATGGAGAGGAAACAAAAAGAAAAGAAAAATCTAGATGAAGTTTTTTTTTAAAGGGGAAACAAATATGCATGAGACAAATGCAAAAACACAAAGACGAACACAAGAGAACTTCATCTAGAGATGGTCTGCGACAAAGTCACCTATCACTAGTAGAAAACCACCCATTAGTCCCGGTTCGTAAGGGCCTTTAGTCTCGGTTCATGAACCGGGACTCATGGGTCGTTACTAATACCTCCACCCATTAGTCCCGGTTCAATCCAGAACCGGGACCAATGCGCCTGCACGTGGCCCTGTGCGCCCACCCCAGTGAGGGGGCCTTTGGTCCCGGTTGGTGGCACCAACCGGGACCAAAATGCATCCACGCGTCAGCATTCCAGTTGCTGGGGTTTTTGTGTTTTTTTAAAGGAGGGGAGGTTGGGGGTTTTGGGGGGTTAATTTAATTAGGTGTTTC
The DNA here is from genome assembly GCF_018294505.1 of Triticum aestivum. Classification (NCBI taxonomy): domain Eukaryota; kingdom Viridiplantae; phylum Streptophyta; class Magnoliopsida; order Poales; family Poaceae; genus Triticum; species Triticum aestivum. The sequence continues at coordinate 647,530,517 of NC_057801.1, forward strand.
ATATATTGTGTTAGCTAGCTAATTAATAGAGAGAAGTGTCCTCTCTTATGTCCGTGCTTGGACGCTACGTACTATATATACATAAGTGATCGAGAGAACCATTCAGTATAGAAGTTCGCCATGCATACCGAGAGAAGTGATCGATCGACCTCTCCTTCTCCGAGAGGTTGGTCAAACTACAAGTTTTTGTATCATGTATCCGACGCTACTGGCAACATACATGTACAATATGTATAAGATCTCTTATAATTACAAATCCCTAGCTAGCATTTGAAATCAATTTCCACATGGTATTCTCCGGTTTTACTGATGACGTGGTCAAGAAAGAATCCCGCCAATTCCTCTTGAATTGCTTTCATGCGATCTGGTTCTAGGAGTTCATTCCGCATCTGCCACGTCTAATTTGAAGAAGGGGGTTAATTAATACATATATATGAATAAAACTCAACAGAAATGATGGTGTAATAAAATGAAATTGTGAATATTATTGCTTACGCACTTCATATTGTCTTTGAGAGTAGCCCCGCTTGTTTTTCAAAGTCGCGGTGTGGATGAACTCGCACACGTAGTATCCACAGAAATCATTCCCTTCCTCTTGCCACAAGCACTTTACGAGAAATAGAGGTCAATCAAACTGATAATGAAGCATTATAAATGGCATTGATGAAAGTATATATAGCTATATATAGAATCAACAGGACGGAGATGCGCGCAACTAGCTAGCCAGTAGTACTTAGTTTCGAGTATGTATATCGCAGCTCCTTCGGCAGTCCCGGAGCTTCTGCGGTGAACTGTTTCCAAACCCTGCAAGACAAAGAAAATAATTATTATTACTTGAGATATCAGGAAATGAACAAAAAGTTACCGATATGGTGCGATAATCATGATCGATTGAACTTACTTGCTGAGCATTTCAGTCATGTCCGCATAGGTTTTGGGATCTTTCAGTCTCGAGTCTAAGACGGTTACTAGTCCACGCTCAAGCTTAATCTCTAGAAGAATATAGTGGTACCTGCGCACGCATGCATAACTCATCAATTACATTACTATAACCTCGCTTGAGTAATAAGGGAAACCGAATATGCACACGACAGTAGCACTCACGGGCCGTTGTAAGGAAAGAATATGGTATCTTTGTTTTGATTTTTTATCAACGATCGTAGCAAGTTGTCCTCGGCCTCTTTGACGTTCTTTTTAACCAGAAATACATCTATGATATTTGTGTTAATGAACCCAATATCATAAATTTCTTGTTTTTTGCACTCGACGATCTTCAATCTGCATAATATATTGAGGATAATTAATTATAAATACATGCATGCAATGAAAGAGCCGGGCTATATATAGAGACTTAATGACAAAAATAGTACTTACAGGCAGTAGCAAAAGACCATTAATTTATCGAGGGCCTTTTGATTGAAGAACTCGAAGAACTCCTCAAATGGAACAGTCAACAAATCATTTGCAACGAGATCATGCTCCTCTTTAATATGCAGATACAAAGCATTCTTACCATCAGACTCTCTACAGGTTTCCATGTACCAATTATGGAATCTTCGCATCATTGTTGTCAGAGATTTTTCATCTTTGACGAGAGGCTTGCCGTACTTGTATCTGTGTCCGTCCACCTTCAAGAAATCAGGAAGTGCATCGTCAGGCAGGTAATCGTCAAGATTGCCATAACCGGCCACCGTCCCCGGAGCATTAGACACATTGAGCGGGGGGTACGATTGCTGTGCTTGTTCGCCGAGCTGGGCAATTTTTTTCCCCTTTGCTCGTTGTTTTGACCTTTTAGCACTGACAGTAATTCCCGACCGCGGGGCTTGGAGATTGTCTGTTCAGTAATGCGCTCATAGTTGGTTCTCGGCAGAGACTTTGGTGGTTTCCTCAGGGCATCGATAGTGTGCTTTGCTTTCACCGGATCTACCTTCTCCTCTGGAGGTGGATGTCTCTTGGCTTTCACCCCTTCAAAGAACTCCTTCATGTGGGCCTGCACAATCGTATAGTTTTCCTCCTCGGACCTCTCATACGGTAACTTCTCTAGAGGCTTGAGAGATGATGGACCGTATTTGTATTGCCTCCCGCCTCTGGTTGTGCTGCTAGACGCCGGAGCAGAAGGAGCGGCTGCGGCGTCTGTCTTCTTTCGTGCTTGCTTACGAGGCGGAGGAGAAGGAGTACGACGCGCCAGAGCAGCCGGGGCGGCGGCGGGTCTCTTCCGCCCTTGCTGGCGAGGCAGAGAAGGAGGATGCTGTTGGCTGCTCGGGAGCGCCGGCGCAGGCGGAGAAGGAGGCGGAGTGCCGCCACGCGTGCCCTGATCGTCACTCGCCGGAGGAGGAGGCGGTGGAGGAGGCGGAGTGCCCTGACTTGCCGGAGCTGGAGGAGGAGGCGGAGGCATCCAGTTCAGAAGGTTGATGAGCTCCTTCTTCCATAGGCATGGAGTCTTTAGAGCAGAACCCAGCCTAGTCTCCCCTTCACCGGTAGGGTGGTTAAGCACGAGGTCCTCAAATCCCTCCGTTATTTCATCCACCATCACCTTAGCATATCCTTTTGGAATCGGCTGGCAGTGATAAGTTCTGCCGGGTCCACTAGGATAAACTTGGCCAACAGCCGCCTTGACCTTCAAATTCATCCATCGCGCCATCATGTGGCAATTTTGAGACTCCGTGATACCATCCACGGGATAGCTGGCAGGAGCCGTCAAGACATGCTCCGGCTGAAGCAGCTCGGTGGAAGCCATGCTGCTTCTCCGCTGAGATGGTGGGGTAGCTTCGGGGGAAGCTTCGGCATGTCGTTTGTTGCGATCTGCTGCTTCTCGTTCCTCTTCTCAATCCTCTAGCCCCATTACCCTTCCAAGCAGCGCCTGCATTTGGTCCTGCTCCAGTTTCTTCCTCCTCTCGTGGGTTTTGTAACCCCCTGCGTCCGGAAAACCAACCTTCCACGGAATGGAGCCTGGCGTGCCTCGTGTCCGTCCAGGGTGCTCGGGATTCCCAAGGGCCATTGTGAGCTCGTCCTTCTCCCTGTTTGGAAGGAACGTCCCTCGCTGTGCTGCATCGATATAGTGTCGAAGGTTCTTGACTGGTATTTGCAGTTGCTCGTCCGTCCACTCACACTTCCCTGTTACAGGGTCCAAGGTTCCGCCAGCCCCGAAGAACCAAGTCCGGCAACGGTCTGGCTAGCGCATTGTCTCTGGTTCGATCCCTTTTTCAAGCAGATCATGCTCAGCCTTGGGCCACTTAGGCCGGGCTTTGAGGTAGCCACCTGACCCCGTGCGATGGTGAAGCTTCTTCTTTGCAGCATTTTTCTTGTTTGTCTCCGACATCTTCTTACTCTATTCCGATGTCTTGTGGGCCACAAATGCGGGCCAGTGATCTTTGATCTTCTCATATTTGCCGATGAATTCTGGTGTCTTTTTTTCCTTGACAAACTGGTTCAGCTCTTTCCTCCACCTCCTCATTAGGCCTGCCATCTTCTTAAGAGCACAAGACTTGATTAATTGCTCTTTAACTGTCTTCTCCGGATCCTCCTCTGGCGGTAGGGTGAAATTTGCCTTCAGCTCAGTCCAAAGATCTTCTTTCTACATATCATTGACATAAGACACCTCAGCGTCTTCATCCTTAGCAGGCTTATACCATTGCTGGATGCTGATCGGGATCCTGTCCCTAACAAGAACCCCGCACTGAGAAGAAAATGCCTTGCTTGTCCGGATGGGTTCAATCGGTTCGCCGTCGGGCGTGATTTCTATGATCTCAAACTTCTCATCCGAGCTCAACTTTTTCTTCGGGCCTCGTCTCCTTACCGAAGTTGTGCTCGATCCGGAGGGCTAGAAATTATAAGGAAGAAAGATGACAGTAATTAATATGTGTACATATACCAGAACAATGGATGCATCAATTAACTAGTCAGCACGGGCTTAACTAATATATATATACCTGGCCGGACTCGGTTCGGTGACCGGAGCAGTCAGCACGGTCTCCTTCGTCTTGTACCTCCATTGTGTCACCGGAGCCATCATGAACATAGTCCTCCTCTTGTACCGGCATTAATGGGTCGAAGCCACCATCATAAACATAGCCCTCTTCTTCAGCTAGCTGATCAACGGTGTCGAGGAGAAATGACGCAACATCATCACTTGATCCATTTGCGATTATGTCCCCCAACATCGCTTCTGTTTCTTCGTCTCGGGAGTGCTCCATAGTTTCTGCAAATATTTACAACATGTCAATTATTATTCAAACATGGTACAGATGGATATATATATATATATATATATATATATATATATATATATATATATATATTAGTGGCAAATGTAGAACTAGATAGCTAATCACAATAAGGAATCATGTTAGTGGCCTCGACACAACGCTTCAAGGGTTTGGGGTGGCCTCGACGATAACGCTCTTTTAACTTGATAAATTTGGGTGGCCTCGAGAGAGTTAATTTGTCGGTAGGGGCGCGGCGGGAGGGGGTAGGAGACCACAACATCGTTTTCTCTCTAGGGTTTGGGTGTCCTCGATAGTTTTGGTGGAGCGAGAGGGCCAAGGGGGGTGCTACAGTTGTATAAGTTATCACGGTCGAGAGGGGGTATATATATATATATCGACCGCCCCTCATGTCGAAGTTATCTAGAGGGGGTTATATCTTCTTCTCCTCTTATTTTTCTTCTTTTCCCTCGAGAAAGGAAAATAATTAAGGAAAAGGAAGAAAAGAGAAAAAGGAAGAAGGAAGAAGAAGAAGAAAAAAAAGAGGAGAAAAAGAAAGGAATAGAGAAAGAAGAAAAAATATAATTTCTTCTTTCTCCTCTATTCCTTTCTTCTTCTCCTCTTATTTTTCTTCTTTTTTCCTCTTCTTATTTATTTCTCCTCTTCTTCCTCTCCTCTTTTTCTCCTTTCTTCCTCTTCTTATTTTCCTTTTTCCTCTCATTCTTTTAGTATTGCTTGTTTTAAAAAAATGTTCAAATGAATATACAAACATTTGCATATTATACAATAATTAATATCACCAATAGATACAATAAATACAGAGCGACGAAGAGCCAATAGATACAAAAAAATCTATGAACAGAAAAAAACATGAACAATAAATACACATATGAACAATAAATATATATATGAACAAAAACATGCTCTGAACAATTTTTGAACATTACATACACATAGCCACATATATACACATATACATTATATATATATATATATATATGAAAAAAAAAATTTAAACTAATAAAAATGAAAAAAACAGAGCCGCATATATATATATATATATATATATATATATATATATATAGCCACATACATGCACACATATATACATTGAACAAAAAATTAAACTAATAAAAATGAAAAAAAAACAAAGCCGGTGCGGCGCGGCGGCTCACAGCGGTGGTGGCGCGCGGGGGCGGGCGACGGCAACGGGGCAGGGGCTCGGGGCGCGGCGCGCGGGGGCGGGCGACGGCGACGGGGCAGCCTGGCGGCGACGACGGCGGGCGCGGGCTCGGGTAGGACGGCGTGGGCTCGGGGAGGCCGGCGGGGGCTCGGGGAGGCCGGTGATGACGACGGGCGCGGGCGACGATGACGGCGACGGCGGGGGCGGCGGGCGGCGTCGGGGCAGCCTGGCGGCGTCGATGTGTTTGGCGTCGTCGGGGGGCAACTGGTGGCGATGAACTCTGTGAAACTGCGAAGTGCTACTTATATACAAGGAGCATTGGTCCCAGTTGGTGGCAAAAACCGGGACTAATGCACCCTTTAGTCCCGGTTGGAGCCACCAACCGGGACCAAAGGCCCCTGTGCTGCCCGCATCGGGGCCAAAGTTTAGTCCCACCTTGCTAGTTGAGAGGGGCGCGCAGTGGTTTATAAGCCCCACTGCCGCACCCCTCTCGAGCTCCTCTCTACTGCAGGCTTATGGGCCTACTTGCGACTGCTTTGCCTGATGGGCCTTCTGGGCCTACTGCGGGCCTGAATCCTGGCCCATAGTAGGGTTTCAAGTCGTATTCAGGCCGTGGGGCCCCAGTGGGGGCATTTTTATTTGTTTTTTTGTTTTCATTACTTATTGTTGCTATTTTTATTTTTTTCCAGTTTTTTTGTTTTGTTTTGTGCATTATTTATTTTGTTTTGTTTTTTGCTTTATTTTTAATTCTTTTTGCTTTTAGTTTTAAGAAAATATAAACTTTCCACTTTTTTTGTTTTTTTGTTTTCTTTCTTGCTTTATTTATTTTATTTTGTTTCTACTTACAACAAAATACTTATTGTTGCTATTTTTAATTATTACGAGGGCCGAACCATAAGACATTAAAGCATTTCAAATGAACTCTGAAAAAGTTAAAAGTTGGCATGGTATCATAAATTGACCCACACATAGCATGTGCATGTACAAAACGGACAATGGTATCATACTCGTCAGTTACAAAGTTGGCATGGTATCATCATAATAGTTGCGGGAGAAAGTCTTCACTTTTTCTTTGCTTGTGTCATTTGCTTATTGCGCCGTAACCATGGATAATCTTCATCGTTTATCAGGATGCCGGGGTCAGCCTTGACTTTAAAGGGAGGAATTTCATGAAACTTTTCATAATCTTCAGACATGTCTGTCTTGTCCTCCACTCCCACAATGTCCCTTTTTCCTGAAAGAACTATGTGGCGCTTTGGCTCATCGTATGATGTATTCGCTTCCTTATCTTTTCTCTTTCTCGGTCTGGTAGACATGTCCTTCACATAGATAACCTGTGCCACATCATTGGCTAGGTCGAATGGTTCGTCAGTGTACCCAAGATTTTTCAGATCCACTGTTGTCATTCCGTACTATGGGTCTACCTGTACCCCGCCTCCTGACACATTGACCCATTTGCACTTAAACAAAGGGACCTTAAAATCATGTCCGTAGTCAAGTTCCCATATGTCCACTATGTAACCATAATATGTGTCATTTCCCCTCTTGGTTGTTGCATCAAAGCGGACACCGCTGTTTTGGTTGGTGCTCTTTTGATCTTGGTCAATCGTGTAAAATGTATTCCCATTTATCTCGTATCCTTTCCAAATCAATACAGTCAAAGATGGTCCCCTGGATAACAAGTACAACTCATCACAAACAGTGTTGTGACCTCTGATACGTGCTTCCAACCAACTGCTGAAAGTCCTGATGTGTTCACATGTAATCCAGTCGTCGCACTGCTCCGGGTGTTTGGAGCGCAGACTATTCTTGTGTTCATCGACATACGGGGTCACCAAGGTAGAGTTTTGTAGAACTGTGTAGTGTGCTTGAGACCAAGAATATCTGTCCCTGCATATTATTGAGTCCCTTCCAAGCGTGCCTTTTCCAGTCAGTCTCCGCTCATACCGCGATTTAGGGAGACCTATCTTCTTAAGGCCAGGAATGAAGTCAACACAAAACCCGATGACATCCCCTGTTTGATGGCCCATGGAGATGCTTCCTTCTGGCCTAGGGCGGTTACGGACATATTTCTTTAGGACTCCCATGAACCTCTCAAAGGGGTACATATTGTATAGAAATACGAGGCCCAGAATGACAATCTCGTCAACTAGATGAACTAGGACGTGCGTCATGATATTGAAGAAGGATGGTGGGAACACCAGCTCGAAACTGACAAGACATTGCACCACATCACTCCTTAGCCTTGGTATGATTTTTGGATCGATCACCTTCTGAGATATTGCATTGAGGAATGCACATAGCTTCACAATGGCTAATCGGACGTTTTCCGGTAGAAGCCCCCTCAATGCAACCGGAAGCAGTTGTGTCATAATCACGTGGCAGTCATGAGACTTTAGGTTCTGAAACTTTTTCTCTGCCATATTTATTATTCCTTTTATATTCGACGAGAAGCCAGTCGGGACCTTCATACTAAGCAGGCATTCAAAGAAGATTTCCTTCTCTTCTTTGGTAAGAGCATAGCTGGCAGGACCTTCATACTGCTTTGGAGGCATGCCGTCTTTTTCGTGCAAACGTTGCAGGTCCTCCCGTGCCTCAGCTGTATCTTTTGTCTTCCCATACACGCCCAAGAAGCCTAGCAGGTTCACGCAAAGGTTCTTCGTCACGTGCATCATGTTGATCGAAGAGCGGACCTCTAGGTCTTTCCAGTAGGGTAGGTCCCAAAATATAGATTTCCTCTTCCACATGGGTGTGTGTCCCCCAGCGTCACTCGGAACAGCTAGTCCGCCGGGACCCTTTCCAAAGATTACGTGTAAACCACTGACCATAGCAAGTACGTGATCGCCGGTATGCATGGCGGGCTTCTTCCGGTGATCTGCCTCGCCTTTGAAATGCTTGCCTTTCTTTCGACATTGATGGTTGGTCGAAAGAAATCGACGATGGCCCAGGTACACATTCTTCCTGTAGCTTGCCAGGTATATACTATCGGTGTCAAGTAAACAGTGCGTGCATGCATGGTATCCCTTGTTTGTCTGTCCTGAAAGGTTACTGAGAGCGGGCCAATCGTTGATGGTCACGAACAACAACGCCTTTAGGTTAAATTCCTCCTGTTTGTGCTCATCCCACGTACGTACACCATTTCCATTCCACAGCTCTAAAAGTTCTTCAACTAATGGCCTTATGTACACATCAATGTCATTGCTGGGTTGCTTAGGGCCTTGGATGAGAACTGGCGTCATAATGAACTTCCGCTTCATGCACATCCAAGGAGGAAGGTTATATATACATAGAGTGATGGGCCGGGTGCTGTGATTGCTGCTCTGCTCCCCGAAAGGATTAATGCCATCCGCGCTTAAAGCAAACCATACGTTCCTTGGCTCACTTGCAAACTCATCCCAGTACTTTCTCTCGATTTTTCTCCACTGCGACCCGTCAGCGGGTGCTCTCAACTTCCCGTCTTTCTTACGGTCCTCACTGTGCCATCGCATCAACTTGGCATGCTCTCCGTTTCTGAACAGACGTTTCAACCATGGTATTATAGGAGCATACCACATCACCTTCGCAGGAACCCTCTTCCTGGGGGGCTCGCCGTCAACATCACCGGGGTCATCTCGTCTGATCTTATACCGTAATGCACCGCATACAGGGCATGCGTTCAGATCCTTGTACGCACCGCGGTAGAGGATGCAGAAATTAGGGCATGCATGTATCTTCTGCACCTCCAATCCTAGAGGGCATACGACCTTCTTTGCTGCGTATGTACTGTCGGGCAATTCGTTATCCTTTGGAAGCTTCTTCTTCAATATTTTAAGTAGCTTCTCGAATCCTTTGTCAGGCACAGCATTCTCTGCCTTCCACTGCAGCAATTCCAGTATGGTACCCAGCTTTGTGTTGCCATCTTCGCAATTGGGGTACAACCCTTTTTTGTGGTCCTCTAGCATGCGATCGAACTTCAGCTTCTCCTTTTGACTTTCGCATTGCGTCCTTGCATCGACAATGACCCGGCGGAGATCATCATCATCGGGCACATCGTCTGGTTCCTCTTGATCTTCAGCAGCTTCGCCCATTGCAGCATCATCATGCACATCGTCTGGTTCCTCTTGATCTTCAGGAGCATCACCGTATTCAGGGGGCACATAGTTGTCATTGTACTCTTCTTCTTCGCCATCTTCCATCATAACCCCTATTTCTCCGTGCCTCGTCCAAACATTATTGTGTGGCATGAAACCCTTGTAAAGCAGGTGGGTGTGGAGGATTTTCCGGTCAGAGTAAGACTTCGTATTCCCACATACAGGGCATGGACAACACATAAAACCATTCTGCTTGTTTGTCTCAGCCACTTCGAGAAAATCATGCACGCCCTTAATGTACTCGGAGGTGTGTCTTGAACCGTACATCCATTGCCGGTTCATCTGCGTGCATTATATAATTAAGTGACCAAATTAATAGAAGTTCATCATCACATTAAAACCAAAGTACATACATAGTTCTCATCTAACAACATAAAGCTCTGCAGAGCATCTAAATTAATTAAACCATACACTGAAACTATGTAAAACATTTCAATGCGAAAACAAATGCGATCATAATCGCAACCAATGTAACAACTGATCCAACGGCATAATGATACCAAGCCTCGGTATGAATGGCATATTTTCTAATCTTTCTAATCTTCAAGCGCATTGCATCCATCTTGATCTTGTGATCATCGACGACATCCGCAACATGCAACTCCAATATCATCTTCTCCTCCTCAATTTTTCTAATTTTTTCCTTCAACAAATTGTTTTCTTCTTCAACTAAATTTAACCTCTGAACAATAGGGTCGGTTGGAATTTCCGGTTCAACAACCTCCTAGATAAATAAAGTCTATGTCACGTTGGTCGGCATAATTGTCATAAACAATAAATGAACCAATAGTCATGAAAAGATAATATATACCACATTTGAATCATAGACAGGGGGGCGGATACCAAAACCATCGCACTATATAAGATGCAATAATAAAAGTAAGAAAATTATACAAGTATCTATATAAACATACAAGTAAGAGGTTTTTTTCCTTTCAGAAAGAAGATAAGAACAAGAGGCTCACCACGGTGGTGCCGGCGACGCGGGCGATCGACGGTGGTGAAGACGGGGACGGGACGTGACGGACCGGTAAACCTAGACAAATATTGAGAAAAATGGAGCTTGGAGGTGGAGCTTGGAGAGGAGAAAGCTTAAGTAGTGTGGCTCGGGCATTCTATCGAACACCTCGTGTGCATAGGAGGTGAGCTAGAGCAACACAAAGCTCTCTCCTCACCGGCCACGAAAAACAGAGCACTGAGAGTGCTCTGCTCATGGGGTATATATATAGGCAATTAATTGGTCCCGGTTCGTGGCATGAACCGGTACTAAAGGGAAGCCTTTGGTCCCGCTTCATTACCCCAACCGGGACCAATGGTGTCGGGCCAGGAGCAAGGCACATTGGTCCCGGTTCGTCCCGCCAACCGGGACCAAAAGGTCCAGACGAACCAGGACCAATGGCCCACGTGGCCCGTCCGGCCCCCGGGCTCAAGAACCGGGTCCAATACCCCCATTGGTCCCGGTTCTGGATTGAACCAGGACTAATGGGCTGGACCGGCCTGGACCATTGCCCCCTTTTCTACTAGTGTATGTTAGAGTATATTGACTTAGGAGTCAAGTGAGATCACTTGATCATAGGTCATACTCATCGTTTAAGCTCAAAATGGGGTTACCATTTTTCATTTAAGCATCTTGATGTATTCACATCTTGTCGAGTTACTTTAGCTCAAGAATCGGAGTAAAGCTTCTCTAAGATGGAATAACATACCTTGGTTGGTGGTGTTGATCATGTAGTTGAACTTGTGTGGTTTGCTCAAGGTTGATGTAGCTCATCAAGAGTTGGGAGCACCACTTGGAATTTGAGTCCATCTACCTACATGGGTTAGTTCTTGCACGGAAGAGCACTTGTGTATCCAAAAATGACAATCATGAAGGTCAACATAGAATTTGTCAAAGGATATGTTTGAATGGTTTCGTGCTTCCTTGTCTTCAACCACCTTTGTATAGAGACTTGCTGATGTAGAGATTGCCCAAGATGTGATTAGGTTACAATCTCATTGAATTTGATTCAACCAAGTACCTACATGGGTTAGATAACATGCAAGAAGCAAATATGTCCAAGATATAAGATTTTCATCATAAGAGAAATATCAAGGATTAGTCATAAGCTCATGTCTTGCATGTATCCAATGGAGTTTCTACTCCAAGTTTGAAGCATCTATGATGTTCAATTCTCCTCTCAACCTGCAAAACACTTTCTCATCAAGAGGTTTAGTGAATATATTCGCTAATTGCTTTTCGATGTGAACATGCTTAAGATCAATGTCACCCTTAGCAACATGATCTCGAATGAAATGATGACGAACTTCAATATGCTTAGTTCAAGAATGTTGCACAGGATTATGACCAATTTTGATAGCACTTCCATTGTCACAAAGCAATGGAACATGTTTCACATATATCCCATAATCTTTAAGAGTTTGGTTCATCCAAAGTAATTGAGCACAACATGATCCAGCGGCAATGTACTCCGCTTCGGCGGTTGATAAGGATACCGATTTTTGTTTCTTGGAGGACCAAGACACAAGAGATCTACCAAGAAATTCACAAGTACCCAAAGTGGACTTTCTATCAACCTTGTCTCCAGCATTGTCCGAGTTAGAGTAGCCAACAAGATCGAAAGAGGCCCTCTTAGGATACCAAATGCCAAAATTTGGTGTATGTATTAAGTATCTCACTATCCTTTTCACAGCCTTAAGATGACATTCTTTAGGAGGAGCTTGATATCTTGCACACATGCACACACTTAGCATAATATCGAGACGTGAAGCACATAGGTATAACAATGAACCAATCATAGAGCGATAAACTTTTGATCAACTGGTTCACCATCTTTGGTTAAATCAAGATGTCCACTAGTAGGCATGGGGTAGTCATACCTTTGCATTCTTGCATATTGAACTTCTTGAATAAGTCCTTAGTGTACTTCGTTTGAGAGACAAAAGTACCTTCCTTAGTTTTCTTGATTTGCAACCCAAGAAAGAATTTGAGTTCACTCATCATTGACATCTCAAACTTCTCCGACATTAGCTTTCCAAACTTCTCACTAAAATGAGGGTTAGTTGATCCAAATATAATATCATCAACATAAATTTGGCATACAAATAATTCTCCATTAACCCTCTTAATAAAAAGTGTGGAATAAATTTTCCCAATTTCAAAGCCTTTTTCAATAAGGAACTTGGTCAAGCATTTATACCATGCTCTAGGAGCTTGTTTAAGACCATAAAGAGCTTTGTGAAGTTTGTAAACATGATTGGGTTTCTTAGGATTGACAAAGCCGGGAGGTTGCTTAACATAAACTTCCTCCTCTATTTCACCATTTAGAAAAGCACTTTTAATGTCCATTTGGTACAAGGTGGTATCATGGTGATTAGCATAGGCAAGTAAGATGCGAATAGACTCAAGTCTAGCAATGGGAGCATAAGTCTCACCATAGTCCATACCTTCGACTTGTGTGTAGCCTTGGGTGACGAGACATGCTTTGTTGCGAACAACTTGTCCATCTTCATCTTGCTTGTTGCGAAACACCCATCTGGTACCGATGATGTTGTGGTTGTTGTCGGGCTTCTCAACCAATGTCCAAACTTGGTTTCTCTCAAAGTTGTGTAGCTCTTCATGCATAGCATTTATCCAATCCGGATCTTCCAATGCTTCTTCGACCTTCATAGGTTCAATGCTAGAGATGAAAGAATAGTTTTCACAAAAGTTAGCTAAACGAGTTTTAGAGCGAGTGATTCTCCCGGTTTGAATATCATTGTAGATTTGCTCGACGGGATGGTCTTTAGAAATTCTTGCTCGAAATCGTGAAAGCTTTTGCTTGGTTCTTGGTTGAACATCTTCTTCATCTTGTTCTTCTTCTTGGGCTTCTTCATTGTTGGCGTTGTCATTCTCTTGTCGTGGTGGAGAAGGAGGTTGTTGACGTTCTTGATGCACTTCCTCGTTTTCTCCATATTGGTGTGTCCCACTTGTGGATGCTTCCATATCAACTCTTGGTTCACCTTGTCGTGAAGTAGAAGCTTCCACTTGGACGGACGAGGTACTCTCCTTCACCTCCTTTGGACGAACCTTGCCAATAGACAAGTCTTGGATTGCTTCCGAAGGATCTTTGTCTCCTACATCAATTGGCAATTGCTCTACTTGCAAGCCGTTAGATTCATCAAACTTCACATCTACCGTCTCTTCAACCTTTCAGGTGAAATTGTTGTAGACACGGTATGTGTGAGAGTTTGAGCCATAACCTAGTAGGAAACTTTCATGAGACTTAGAAGCAAATTTAGAACGACGATGCTTATCAAGAATGTAACTTTGAGCCGAATACTCGAAAGTATCCAACTTGGGGTTTGTTACCGGTGAGGAGATCGTATGTCGTCTTGCCGAGTAGCTTGTGAAGATACACGTGATTTGTTGCATGACAAGCTGTCTCAACCGCTTCTGCCCAAAAGTGCTTCGGTGTCTTGTACTCATTAAGCATCGTTCTCGCCATTTCGATGAGCGTCCGGTTCTTCCTCTCAACAACTCCATTTTGTTGAGGTGTGTACGTAGCCGAGAACTCGTGTGAAATCCCTTATTCGTCAAGAAAGGTGTCCACATTTGTGTTCTTGAACTCCGTTCCATTGTCGCTACGAACCTTCTTGATCTTCACTTCAAATTGATTTTGGGCCTTCCTAGCGAAGTTCTTGAAGATCTTTTGGACCTGCGATTTATCATCGAGAAAGAACACCCACGTAAATCTTGAAAAATCATCAACTATAACTAGACCAAAAGAATTTCCACCGAGACTCTTGTAAGAGTTGGGACCAAAAAGATCCATGTGAAGAAGCTCGAGTGGCCTCCTTGTGGTCATAATGTTCTTCACGGGATGCCTTCCTCCAACCTGTTTACCTGCTTGACAAGCACTGCAAAGTCTATCCTTATCAAAAATGACATCGTTAACACCAAGGATATGATTCCCTTTAATAAGCTTGTCAAGGTTTCTCATGCCAACGTGACCTAGTCATCTATGCCATAACCAACCTTTTGAGGATTTAGCAATGAAGCAAGTTTTAGGTTGGGCCTTTTTAGTGAAATCAACAATGTAAAGATCACCTCTACCTATACCGGTAAAGACCATTTTATGATTGTCTCGACAAAACACTTGGCAATCAACTTCAGTAAATAAGACATTGAAACCAAAGTCAGCAAATCTAGATACTGAAAGTAAGTTGTATCCAAGAGATTCAACGAGCGTAACATTTTGTATGGAGCTATCATGTGATATGGCCACCTTACCGAGGCCAACCACCTTACCATTTGAGTTGTCATCGAAAGTGACATACTTTCGAGGACTATCATTATCAGCAAGCTCACGAAACATGTCTTTATCTCCGGTCATGTGATCGGTACATCCACTATCAAGAACCCATTCCTTTCCTCCTGACATATATCCCCGAAGATTTGCCATAAGACAAAAGTGTCTCATTGCATCATCAAGATCGAAGTCACTTTCATCATCCTCGTCATAGTATCCATGTTCAACATGGTCATGTGGTGGATCAAATCCTAGAGAGGGTGATTCATTAGAGTGAGTTTGACAATGATCTTGTCTATGAATTTTTATAGCTTCGGAAATAATATCACTAATAATACCAACATTTCCTTTGGCACGCATGAGGCTTGTAAGCTCAAATAGACGATCACCAAACATAGGATCACTAGTATTCATCTTACTCAAAGCAATGGACTTATGGAGAATTTCATCAAGATTTTTCAAAGAATAATCTGCAAATTGTTCCTCAAGAAATTTCCATATAGTGTAGGCACACTTGAATGTAGGCAAACATCCAATCAAGTTTCTAGGCAATCCTCTAATGATAAGTTCGGCAGTTCTAAGATTCCTAACCATGTCAATTGACTCATCATGGGTAGGATGCATGGGATCAACATGAGGTGCACAAGGGCTAGCAATGTACTTGGTCAACTGATATTGATTGAAAATTACAAGCATCTCATTTTTCCACTCATGAAAATACTCTCCATCAAGTACAGGCACTCTATGTCTAAGACTCCCCAAAGTAGACTCATACATCTTCCTCCAATGGTGATTAAACCAAGGCAATGTAGACCAATGCTCTGATACCATTTGTAGGACCTTGAGAAGAGGTGTCTAGAGGGGGGGTGATTAGACACTAAGTACCAAAGTTGTAGTTTTTAGGATTCTTTAAGTTTAAGTGGAGTTTTGGCACAAATTTAACATTCACAACATATAGCAAGCAAGCATGCAAAGAGTATATGAGCAGCGGAAAGTAAAGCATGCAACTTGCAAGAATGTAAAGGGAAGGGTTTTGGAGGATTCAAACGCAATTGGAGACACGGATGTTTTGGGCGTGGTTCCGATAGGTGGTGCTATTGTACATCCACGTTGATGGAGACTTCAACCCACGAAGGGTAACGGTTGCGCGAGTCCACGGAGGGCTCCACCCAAGAAGGGCCCACGAAGAAGCAACCTTGTCTATCCCACCATGGCCGTCGCCCATGAAGGACTTGCCTCACTAGCGGTAGATCTTCACAAAGTAGGTGATCTCCTTGCCATTACAAACTCCTTGGTTCAACTCCATAATCTTTGTCGGAGGCTCCCAAGTGACACCTAGCCAAGCTAGGAGACACCACTCTCCAAGAAGTAACAAATGGTGCGTTGATGATGAACTCCTTGCTCTTGTGATTAAAATGATAGTCTCCCCAACACTCAACTCTCTCTCATAGGATTTGGATCTGGTGGAAAGAAGATTTGAGTGGAAAGCAACTTGGGGAAGGCTAGAGATCAAGATTCATATGGTAAGAATGGAATATCTTGGCCTCAACACATGAGTAGGTAGTTCTCTCTTAGAAATAGGATGCTGGAAGTGTAGGTTCAGTCTGATGGCTCTCTCCACGAATGAAGAGGAGGTGGAGGGGTATATATAGCCTCCACATAAAATCTAACCATTACACATAATTTACCAAACTCGGTGAGACCGAATCAACAAACTCGGTCGGACCAATTTAGCAAATTTAGTGACCGTTAGATTTTCGGTGGGACCGAAATGCAACTCGGTAGGACCGATATGGTTACGGTTAGGGCATAATGTAATCTTGGTGAGACTGATTACACAAACTCGGTGAGACCGATTTTGGTAATTAGCTAACCAGAGAGTTGGTCAGGCAAACTCGGTGGGACTGATTACTCAAACTCGGTGGGACCGATTTTGGTAATAAGTTAACTAGAGAGTTTGCATTGTAATCTCGGTAGTACCGATTGCTCAAACTCGGTAAGACTGATTTTGATAATGGACATACACATAGAGATTACAATCCCATCTCGATGAGACCGATTTGCCTAGGGTTTGTGGTAGTGGCTAAGACATCCAAACTCGGTGGCGCCGGATAGAAAGAATCGGTATGGCTGATTTTGGTTTTAGGTTCAGGACATATGTGTGGAAGCGGGAAAGTAGTTGAGGGTATTTGGAGCATATCACTAAGCACTTGAAGCAAGAGGCTCATTAAGCAGCACCTCATCCCTCCTTGATAGTATTGGCTTTTCCTATAGACTCAATGTGATCTTGGATCACTAAAATGTAAAATGGAGAGTCTTGAGCTTGAAGCTTTAGCCAATCCTTTGTCCTTAACATCTTGAAGGAGTTCCCACATCCTTTAGTCCATGCCACTCCAATGTTGAACTTGTCTGAAATATACTAGATAAAAGTGTTAGTCCAACAAGAGATATGTTGACATTATTTACCAAAACCACCTAGGGAGCACTTGTGCTTTCAGCCATAGACAAAAATCACCTGCCAACTGAGGTGGACTCGACGGCCGGTGACCGACATGCTCAGGAAGAATTCCCCTCGGTCCATACCCTCAACCGAGAAGACATCCTCCCTGACCCCGAGTAAAATGCCCCCAGATTGGCCCATGGCAGGCAGCCACTGCCAGGCAAACTGGTGGCGAGAGAGCCCCTGGAGCTCAAGCATACTGAAGTCCTGGCGAATCATCTCCTGAAGACCGACGATGTCAATCTCCTCTTGCCGCAAATACTCGATGAGGTCCCACTGCTGGCCAACAAGGCCGAAGCCCTAGGTGGCAGAATTTATCCAACTGGACCAAACTTGGAACATGCAACTCCTGCAGTAGTACTTTGGTCTGTTGATGTTGATGAAATCGTTAAAATTTAACTGTCAACGACAAACCACAACGACTTATCGCGTGGCACCAAGAGAAATATGGCTCTTTCACAGTTTGAAGCACTACCACCTAGCCCTCGACGAACACATGCACACGTATGATAGTGGCGCCTCGAGCAACATGCCCCAAGGAGACCGACCGAACTGGAAGCTCATATGGCAGTGTGCAATTCGGCCCAAAGTACGCATATTTGGGTGTAAACTTGCTTCCAATGCACTCGCACCAAGGTAAACTTCTGCAATTGAGGTACCAGTGGTGGATCTAGGATCTTAGAAGCGAGGGTGCCACAATTTATTGTTCAATGTATGAATAACACCATCATATTCCAACAAATATACCCAAAATAGGCTTTTAAGTTGTATCCTACATATATGGTATAAATTGTTCTTTTTGTAGGGGGTGCCATGGCACCCATGGAACCCCCACTAGACCCGTCAGTGCAAGGTATGGGCAAAAATAAAACCTGCACTATATGTACAAGGGAGGCAGAGCATGATTTTCACGCCATGATGCGCTGCACTCATGCTCGCGAGCTATAGCGAGTTATGCGCCAGGAATGGACGTTGCGAGAGGATAATATTTTCAGTCCTACAAGACCAAAATGGCTACTCCAAGCTTTACGTTTGATGACAGAACATCAACAAGCTATGTCCCTGATGATTTTGTAGAGGAACTGGCACATCCATAATGAAATCACTCATGACAAACGTACACCTACAGTGGAGAGCTCCAAGCATTTTCTGCTCAGCTACATGAATTCCCTGTTAGACTGTATATACGTAGCTTGTATACACGTTGTATTGTACCCCTTGGTACTCCTATATAATGAGATAGCCACACCCCGATTAGGGTGTCGAGCAGTTTCCCAAAACCCTATGTTTTACATGGTATCTGTTTAGGTTACGATGTCTTCCACTACCACCACCGCCGCCGCTGCCGCCGCCGCCGTTACGCCGGCCCTTGCTCCTTCATCCCTGTTCCTCGCCTCTCGGCCCCTTGCGGTGGCCTATGGTGCCCTGCCGCCGCCAGGGTCCCTGATTGGATCGGGCATCCACGACGATCCCGCTGCCTCGACTGAGATCGTGACGCTGCCGCCCTATGGCGGTCCTCCAGCGTCGAACTATAGCGCCAGACCTTCCTCGTACGACACCCCTGCGTCGGCCCACGGTGGACTGCCGCCGCCGTCATCTTCCTTACCGGTGCAGCCCTACAGCGTGCCGCCCCCTCAACAACCCTATACGGCGCCTCCGCAGCAACCCTATAGTGCACCGCCGCCACCACAAACTTACATGGCGGCCCCGTGACAATCCTACTCGGTAGCCACCGCACCCTTACACGGCGCCGCCGGAAACCTATGCGGCACCGCCGCCGCAAACCTACCCGGCGCCGTCACAGTTGCCCTATGGGGCCGCGGCCACCTCGCCGCACGGGGCCCCTGTCGCGACAAACTACGGCGCCCTAGCTGCTGGTTCTCCTGGGTTCTACCCACCATAGTAGGCGGCTGCTGCTCATCCCGAGACGGACCCGTGGATGGGTCTCTACACACCAACACATGCTCATGCCAATTAGGCAGCGGTGCCCTCACCGTTTTACTTCTCGCATAGTGAAGCTAGCGTCGGACAACTATTTGTCGTGGCGTGCTTAGGTGCTGCCTCTTCTGCGGAGTCGCTACTTGGAGGGCTATGTTGATGGATCCATCCCATGTCTACCTCCTCCTCATCCAGCGTACCACACATGGGCAGCCCAGGATCAGGCCATCGTCTCTGCTATCCAGTCTTTGCTCACTCCGAGCATTTCGTTGTTGGTTATCTTCGCCGCTATGTCCCGGGAGGCATGGGTGGCACTTCACACTAGCTTCGCCTCCCAGTCTCAGGAGTGTGCTCATTCTATACGCACTGAGCTGGGCGAGACCAAGCTTGGCGACCTCAGCATCACAGACTACTTCAACAAGATCATCGGCCTTGCCGACACGGTGGCCTCCGTTGGTCAGCCGCTTCAGGATGAGGACTTCACCAGCTATGTGCTTAACGGGCTTGATGATGAGTATGACAATCTCATTGAGAACGCCATATTCGTGATGATCCGCTCCCGCCTCACGAGCTCTATGCATGCCTCCTGGGCCGTGAAGAGGGCATCAAGGTGCGTTGTGTCTCCCCGAGCTTCGTCTCCGCCAACGCCGCGACTCGTAGCAAACCTCAGAAGCTGTCACCACCAGGTGGAAAACCGGCGCCTTCATCGTAGCAGGCCTCGCGGGGCAATGTGTCGACCATCACTGGTGGGAGCCACCCGCTCGCTTGCTGTCCGTGCTGCGGTGCTCAGCAGGCCTGTCAGCTATGTGTCATTGAGCGTCACATTGCATCCCGCTGCCATAGACATTTCAAGTAAGATTTCCTTGGTCTGGGCAATAATGGGAAAGGAAATGATAAGCAGGCTGCCGCTGCGGTGACGAGTCATGAACACGGGCGCAATCCGTCCTACTCCATTGATCCTACATGGTATATGGACACGGGAGCGACAAACCACCTCACCAGTGATATGGGCATGCTCTCCACTCAAGAACCATACCGTGGTCATGATCGGGTGCACACCGCCAATGGAGCAGGTATGCGCATCTCTCATGTTGGTTAGGCCTCACTTCTTGGACACAACTTTCGAAAACTTCATCTTTCCAATGTTCTCCGAGTTCCCTCTGCTACACGTAGTTTGTTGTCTATTCCTCAACTTACTCGTGATAATAATGTCCTTGCTGAGTTTCCTCCTTTTTGTTTGCTTATCAAGGATTGGGACACGAGGGCCGTTCTGCTTAGTGGTTGTCTTCGCCATGGCCTGTATGTACTTGACGCGCCGCCCACATCTCCTACGCAGTTTTCTCCTCAGGTGTTCAGTGGTGTTCGTGTGTCGCCTATGCATTGGCATGCGCGCCTTGGTCATCCTGCTGCTCCTATAGTTCTTCATGTGTTGCATAGCGATGAACTACCAGTTGTGTCCAATAAAACTGTTGAAACTATCTATGATGCCTGTCAACAGGGCAAGAGTCACCAACTTCCGTTTTCAGAGTCTAGTCGTGTTGTCAAACATCCTCTTGAGCTTGTGTTTTCTGATGTATGGGGTGATGCCCAAATGTCTGTTAGTGGCCACAATTATTATGTCAGCTTTATTGATACTTATAGTCGGTTTACTTGGATATACTGTATTAAGCAAAATTCTGATGTCTTCGATGTTTTCATTCATTTTCAAGCACACGTTGAGCGTCTCCTTAAGCAGAAAATTATTGATGTTCAAACCGACCAGGTGGGGGGGGGGTGAATATCACAACCTCAATTCGTTTTTAACAAACTTGGGATTTTGCACCGTGTGTCTTGTCCTCATACACATCAGCAGAATGGAACCGCTGAACGTAAGCATCGTCATCTTGTAGAAACTGGCCTTACCTTGCTAGTTCATGCCTTCGTTCTGTTTCAGTTCTGGAGTGATGCCTTTTCCACAACCTGTTTTTTTGATAAATAGGCTTCCCTCAAGAATTATGAAAATAAAAACCCCACTTGAACTCTTGCTCAATGAAATTCCAGACTACACATTCCTCAAAGTGTTTGGGTGTGCATGTTCTCCTCACCGACATCCGTATAACAAGCGTAAGCTAGAGTTTCAGTCTAAGAAGTGTGTTTTTCTTGGGTATAGTTCTCTTCACAAAGGGTACAAAGTGCCTACTTGTTTCCACAAATCGTGTCTACATATCTCGTGATATCGTGTTTGATGAAAATGTGTTCCCCTTTCATGCACGTCCGACCAACTATACCACTCCTACGCCACCTATTCAGTCAGCCATACCTTTGCCTAATCAATTTGTGGATGTTGCACATGCTCCTGCGTTGCTTCCTAATCATGCTGCAGGTATTGGATGCGGTGCTCGCCTCGAGCTCCTTGGTTAACATGCGACAGAAGAAGCTCATGATCGGGACATCGAACCCGTGCATGGGCCATGCATGACGGGTGGGAGCCGTCAACCCGCTGCTGATACGCCCGTGGAGGTTGCATCGGCAGCTGCCCCGCAGGCGCCGGCCTCACCCGTCCCGACGTCGGCCTCGCCCGGCCTGGTGGTCGCTTCGTCCGGGCCGGCTGCTGCTTTGCCTGGGCCAAAGGCCTATACACCTGCACCAGCAGGCCCCGCCACGGCTTCCAGTGAGCCGACCTCGCTCGACTCCGCTACCAGTGAGTCGGCCTCGCCCGGCTTGACGCCACCTGCCTCCCCGACGCCAGGGAGTTCTGGCGCAAGCTCGCCGGGTGCCTTGGCCTCACCGCTGTTGCGTGCGCCGAGCTCGGCATTGCTAGTATAGCCTGCTGTCGTTGCTCTTCGTCCTCGAACACGCAGTCAATCTTGTATTTTTCATCCAAAGGAACGCAAAGGCGGGACTATCGCATGGCTCATACTGTTGCTGATCTCACTTCAAAGCCTCGTCACTTTGAGGCTGCACTAGGCATTCCTCACTGTCGTGCTGCAATGGAACAGGAGTTTCAGGCTTTACTAAAGAATGACACTTGGCAACTTGTTCCTCCAGTGTCTGGCGTCAACGTCATTGATTCCAAGTGGGTTTTTAAAGTCAAGAGACATGCTAACAAATCTATAGAACGCTACAAGGCACGGCTAGTCGCCAAGGGCTTCAAATAGAGGTATGGTCTTGATTATGAAGATACATTCAGTCCAGTTATCAAGCCTACTACCATTTGTTTGCTATTGTCTCTTGTTATTACTCGAGGATGGTTCCTTCATCATCTCGATGTGCAGAATGCTTTCCTGCATGGAATCCTAAAGGAGGAGGTTTATATGCGTCAGCCACCTGGTTTTGTTGATCCTGCATGTCCTCATCATCTCTGTCGCCTTGTTAAGGCACTGTATGGACTCAAACAGGCTCCTCGTGCATGGAATGCACGCCTCAGCTCTGTTCTCCAGGCTCTTGGGTTTATTCCCTCCACTGCTGACACGTCCCTATTTCTCCTTTAGCGTCCTGAGGCTATGATGTATCTATTGGTTTATGTTGATGATATCATCCTCATTAGTTCCTCTGATGATTATGTTGATCGTCTTGTGACTGCATTGAGTGGTGATTTTGATGTCAAGGATTTAGGTGCTCTGCATTTTTCCTTGGTCTGGAGGTCTCACGGTCTTCTGCTGGGTTGACTCTTACTCAGAAGAAGTACTCTTTGGACTTGTTGCGACGTGATGGAATGCTGAAATGCAAACATGCTATCACTCTGATGTCCGCCACTGATTGACTGTCTGCTTTTGATGGAGACCCTCTTTCACCTAATGATGCTACTGAGTATCGCAGTCTCGTTGGTGGTCTGCAGTACCTTACTATCACCAGGGCAGATGTCTCTTTTGAAGTCAACCGTGTGTGTCAGTACCTTCATGCACCCAGGACATCTCATTGGTCAGCTGTGAAGCGTATTCTATGTTATGTCTATCTCATTGCCTCCTATGGTTTGCTTCTTCAGCCTGCGCCGTCTTGTGAGCTCTCAGCTTTTTCAGATGCAGATTGGGCTAATAGTCCTCATGACAGGTGATCCACGGGGGGTTATGCAGTATTCTTGGGTTCTAACTTGATTGCCTGGAATGCTCGCAAGCAAGCTACAGTGTCTCGCAGTAGTACTGAAGCTGAGTACAAGGCGGTTGCAAATGCGACTGCTGAGGTTATATGGGTACGGTCTCTATTGAGAGAGTTGAGAGTCTCTCCAGCTCATCCTCCAGTTCTTTGGTGTGACAACATCGGTGCTACATATTTTTTATCTAATCTGGTGTTTCATGCTCGGATGAAACACATTGAGGATGACTATCACTTTGTTCGGGAACGCGTTTTGTCACACCCTAGCTAGTTCATGCATTAGAATGTTTGCATCATGTTTACCTTCATAAGAAACTTGGAAATGGGGATGACAGAACCCCCAGCACCCCCTTAAACCAACTAGGGTTTACTAAAATTATTTTCAATGAACCTAAAATGCCCTTCTAAAATGTTTACCATCTTTGCCTTGGTCTTAAACCTCTGACAAAAATGGTGCAAAATTTTCTATGTCATCCTAAGGCCACCGTATTAAATCATATGCTAATTGCATCTGGGCATTTAAATGCTATAAAATAATTTAAATGTCCAAATAATATCAAACTAAAATGTTTACTGTTGGATATATTCTATACAGTGGGCATGTGCAGTTTGGTGATTTTTGAAAGTGTCTAAGTATTTTTAGAAATGCCACAAACTTGCAGACACAAAAGAAAACAGAAAATAAAAGAAAAGGCTCACTTACCTGGCAAAGCCACCAGCCGGCACATCTGGCGGCCCAGCACTGTGCTGGCCCATGCCAGCCTACTACTTCGTCCTTGCGAGGCAGGCACAGAGGTGATACCAGCGCGCGTGAGCTCTCCATGGCGCCACCTGCCTGCCGCTCGCGCTTCTGGAGGCCTGGACGACCTCCACATCGCCCCCTCGACCCCCTGGACACCTCCATTCACCCCCAGCGCCTCTCGCTCGCCCTCCCCCACCATGACAGCACAGCCGCAGTTGCCCCGCCGTCGTAGTCACGACCGCCGTCGCCTCTGCGCCGCCCCGCCGTGTCCAGCAGCTTCGCCGCCCTCCTCTCCATCAAGCAGACCGAGCCCCGAGCGCTCGTTCGCCCCGGAGCCACTTCAACGACCTCGCCGAGCTCGCCGTCGCCGGAGATCCCCTTCACCATCACCACTGCTAAACCTCGTCCCCGACCGTGCCGCCTAGCTCATCGTGACCGTCGTGAGCTTCTGCCCCTTCCCATCCTTCCTGTTCTCGCCGCCGTCCCCTGCTACGACTGCAACAAGCTCCACCGCACCCACCGCCGCTGAGCTTGTCACCGAGGCAGCTCCAGCCACCCAACGGCCACGCCACCATGTCCACTGACCGCACTGCGCCACGTAGGCCACGTAGGAGCTGGCCTCGTGCCTCCAAGACCACCACAGCGATGAGTTCGACCTCGCCCGAACTCCGGCAGCCGCAAAGCTCGTCACCGGTGTCGTTTTTGGCGACCTTGAGCGCAACCATCACCACCCCTCGATGCGGCTTGCTCCCAGCTTCACGTAGGTGGCCTCCACCGCATTGGGATGTCACCGGCGGCTAAACTCAGGCGACTTAGCCCAGTCTGACTAGGGGTTTGACTCCCTCGGGTCACTGACATGTGGGCCCTGCCCGTTAGTCAAACCTAGGTTAGTGTTAAACTAATCCTAATTAACTTAGTTAATTAACAGAGACACTGAGCAGTGGGTCCCACTGGTCTGGTTTGACCTGGACGCCCCTGTTGACCTGCTGACGCAGTAATTCACTTTTCTGGATTTATTCTTATTTAGGAAATTTCAGAAATTAGTGCTAACTTCGAAAATTCATAGAAAATAATCTATAACTCCAAATGCAAAGTATTATATATAAAAAATGATCAGAAAAATCTAATCTAATCATATGTACTGGTTTCATGCATGCTTAAACAAGTTAACTTGCTGTTTAGTGCAAAACATGATAAAGCGCTATTTAAGATCACAAATGAGTTTGAATTTTGAATCTTTGGTTCAAAATGGCTCAAACCCATCTGATCATAGTTGCATTAGCCCAACACACTCATTTTGCCATGTCTCATGCATGCATCATATTGTTGCATAATGTTGGTATTGATTGTGCGTCGGTGCTCTCTGCGGTAGGTTCTGCCCCGGAAGAATACGACGAGTATCTGAACGAAGACCAGTATCAGACTACGGACCTGCCAGGCAAGCAACCACCCAATTGATCATATCGATAAAATCCCATGTTCTTGCTCCTGCTCTCATTTACTGCATTCAAGACAACCGCGTTTCAAAGTGCTGAGTTCTACAGTAGTTGAACCCTTGTCCTCTGCATGACCTGTCATTGCCACAGTAACTAGATGAAACCCACTACCATGTGTAGGAGTTGATTGAGCCATGTTTGTGCTTCCTACCTTGCTATGCCTGCTATGCTTAGAGTCATGTTAGGTCTGGTTCATCTGGGTGATGGGCTAGAGTGAAATGATCATGTCGGTAATGAGAGTTATGTGTTGAACATGATTTGGTAAAGGTATCGATGAGAGGCCATGTAGGAGTACATGGTGGGTTGTTTCATTGGAACCATCCTTAAGAACTGAGATCTGTATGTGTGATTTAAGTGTTAGCTACTACCATGCATTGGGCCTTGAAATACGACCCCGCTCAACTTCTTAACCACTCTCATCCTCTGTCCAGGAGTTGCAAGTAGTTTCTGGTGTTTGCAGTATACTGGAGGCTGTGGGCAGCACTGACCCTCGAGGTGGGCTGTGATGCGGTAGGTACGTGGCACGGTGTACCGGATGCCTGTTTGGTGTCTCAGGAACCCTACACACATCATTCGGGGCCGTATGTGGAAACCTCGACCGGACTCCATGCGGATGGAACCTGGATAGGCGATAAACCTGGACTAGAGACTTGATTGTTTAGGTAGGTCATGGTCTACACCCACGTCGGCTTTCGCTTGAAGTCTGTCGAGCACATGCCGTGTGCAGGTGCTAAGTGGTGGAAACATGTATGAAGAAGTACACCCCTACAGGGTTAACATCATCTATTTGAATAGCTGCGTCCACGGTGAAGGACTACTTGGTTGCGTATACAGTTCATAGATAAGTAAATGGAAACTAGTAAAAGCCTCAAGATAAGTGTGAGTGCCGAGGATGGCCTTCTGTAGGATGACGGAAGTGGATCCTCGGTAGTCTATCGATGTGGTGTGTAGTGGACTCGAGTGCACAAAACAGTTACAAGTTGAAGTATCGTAAGATAGCTTAGCCAAGAGTCAAATCTGGCTTGCTGCAATAACTCCACCATCCCTTCTTGATGATGTGCATGTATGTAGGATCTGATGTAAGTCTTGTTGAGTACCTTTGTACTCATGTTTGCTTATTTACATTTTGAGAAGACGCTGCAACCCCTTCTGATGGGTTCTACATAGACCTTGATGTCGACGAGTAGCCTGAGGCCCAGGTGGTGATCCTGAGCACATGGTGGACCCTTGGAGGATAGATAGGCTTCCTCAATCCTTTTTACTTTCTAGATGTCTAAACCCAGACATGTTGCTTCTGCTTATGGCTTGTATGTTTGTATGACTTGAATGCCAGGTCGTGTGACCCGTACCTGTGTGAATGATATGTATGGCTCTCTGGAGCCTTTAAATAAAGTACTTGAGTTGTAGAGTTTTGTTGTGATGCCATGTTGTATTTGCACATATCGAGCATATTGTGGGTATGATTGAAATGCTTGGTATGTGTGGGATCTGACTATCTAGTTGTTTATCCTTGGTAGCCTCGCTTACCGGGAAATGTCTCCTAGTGCTTCCACTGAGCCATGGTAGCTTGCTACTGCTCCAAAAATCTTAGGTTGGCCAGCATGTGTCCTTCGTTCTTGTGTCTGTCCCTTCGGGGAAATGTCACATGGTGATCCTTTAAGTCCTTGTAGCTTGCTACGACTTGGGATTCACTCGTTGTTGATCGACATGTTCGTTGTTGGGTCATGTATGCCTGTCCCTATAAGTTAGTGCCACTTTGGGTTCACGACTAGCCATGTCAGCCCAGGTTCTTTGTCATATGGATGCTAGCAACACTATCATATACGTGTGCCAAAAGGCATAAATGGTCCTGGGCCTGGTAAGGCGTCACCCGTGGGAATACCGTGCGTGAGGCTGCAAAGTGATATGAGGTGTTACATGCTAGATCGATGTGGCAATGAATCGGGGTCCTGACAGCGTTGGCATCATAGCCGAACTGCCTGTAGGTTCTTCAAGCCAAACTGGTCGATGTCGAGTCTAGAAATGCTTTAGTTATATGTAGGGGAATTGATTGGGGGATGGAACGTAAGGCTCTTTTTACTCCTTTACCTCATGGTATCCTGATCTGAGTCAGTCCATTCTTTCCACGGGGGTTAAGGACTAGGATCTCTTCTCTCTATCAGGTTCACGTGTTATTAATCCGTAGTAACTTATAGGATTGATGGTTACAAGCCCTAGTTTAGTTCTACTACTTCAGTATGTTGATAGTTGGACCCAGAACCTTGATATGATGTTGTTGAGTGTATATGCAATCTTTTGCAAAGTGTCTCAAAATACTTTTTGAGAATTTACAGCCGTTATGCTGTCCAATTTCGGCTAGAAATTCTAATGCTTTTGCATTATTTGGTGTTTCAAATGTCTCCTCACATTACTCACCAGGTGGTACGACTGACCCGATGCATTGATGTGCCCAGGCAAACGGCCATGTTAGTACGAGTGATGACTGAAATAGGCTATAGATGGTATCCTGAATATACCATCGAGGAGCAGTTTCATGACTTCAATCAGAGTCAGTTTATCTACACTGTGAAGATCTTACCATCTTATCCCGGAGCTATCGAGCCTTTGCATTGGTCCTATGGGCTCGGTATCACTGTGGAGATGTCCGTGCGGAATGATGCCTACTCTATGATCTCCATCATTTGAGCCGGGTATGCATCACTGAATGATTCTGAGTTCCGCTATCTGCCGTGGCACACACTGGCCAACAGGGCTATTACACTGGCCTTTATGCCGATGCTTCTCATAAGGATCCACTTCTTCGCACTACCACTGAGAAGTTCGCGGAGAGAGACCAAGAGAACCGGGCCCTACGCATGGAGTTGTACAACACCCGCCAGGACCACTGGGCTACCCTAACATGGCTCGCACATGCCATGTAGACCAGTTATCTGGATATGCGGGACTTGTACCCCGTCCGCACACGTCTTCCAACTCGTTTGGATTACCCAGATGTTGGGGGTATCACGCCTCCATGTTGGCGCTATCTTCCACCCTTCGTGGGGCCGAGGCCCCATCCGAGTCCATATGGTCCACAGGCCCGACGTGATCGTGAGTTTCCGGATCCACACGTCCCGCTTCCTGGCTATGTGGGGGGATCTCTATGAGGACTTCTATGGAGCTGGGGATGACTGAGCTGGAGCACAACCCTAGTAGCATGTAGTAGTTGTATCTCCACAATCATTCGCGTCTTATGGAATATGACGTAGTGTGTACCAGATTCCGGAGGTGTAGAAAAATAATGTATAGGAGCTTGGGATGCCCCCGATGAGATGTAATCTTCCTTCCACCGTAGTTGTACTTCAGTTTGGTCTTGTACTAAACCGTGTATGGTGTATGACCGATGGTATAAATATGGCAGTTTCTGTATTCCATGTCATACGGATGAACATCTTGCATTCCGAGTCATCCATTACATTCTGCACTTCTATGTCAGAATTTTGTCATCCTTGTCTAAACCATTGTTTTGTTTTCCTAGGATGGTCAACACCCGAAACAACCCTGCTTTCCTGGAGTAGGCTGAAGGCAGTGGGGCTAGAGATGCGAATCTACCTCAACCTCCTTCCTTGGCTGAGGTCATCCTGGAGGCCGAGAGGAACAAACGTGATACCAACCATTTGCTAGAACGCCTTAAGCAGAACACAACACACCACCATAGGAACGACTTGTTGTCTTTCAGTGATTTCATCAAGTTGCACCCACCCACCTTCCATCATTCTATCGAGCCCCTCGATGCAGATGACTGGCTCCTCAGCATCATCCACAAGCTACGCTCTGCACATGTAGCCAAAGCTGACAAGGTCATCTTCACTGCTTATCATCTTGAAGGCCCCGCCAGCCTCTGGTGGGAGAACTATGAGGCCATGCGCCCAGTTGGACAGGTTACCACTTGGGCAGAGTTCAGTGAGGCTTTCCATGAGCATCACATTCCAGAAGGTCTTATTGATCGCAAGCGGGAGGAGTTCTGTATTGTCACCTAGGGTAGACTCACTGTGGATGCATACAACATAGAGTTTGGGAACCTAGCACGTTATGCAACTGAGGAAGTATCCACCGACGCCAAGAAGCAGGCAAGTTTCCGCAAGGGACTTAGCCCTGAGCTTTGCCGTGATCTCCGACTACACGAGTGCACCTCCTTCCAGAAGTTAGTGAACAAGGCTATCAGTGCTGAGACATGTCAGACTGACTTTGAAGCTACACGCAAGCATGGCCTTGACATTGGTTCCTCATCTAGTTCTGGCTCTCAGAAGCGCCGGTGTGGGTACCTAACACCGCTCTGCCACTCAGGTTCACACCGAGGCCATCCTATCAGGCGCCTCGCCCAATCCAGCAGTATGCACTGCCCAAGTCTTATGATGGATCAACCACCAATGCACCCCCACGCACTAGCATTGTGACATGCTTCAAGTGTGGAGAACCGGGTCACTACATGCGAGAGTGTCTCCAGGACAACCCCAACCCCAACCCCAATCCCAACTAGACATAAATGGCAGTTGGACGTGGCAAGCCAACAGGGAAGGTGTACTACGCCAAGCCGGCCACCGTTGCACGTGGCCATGTGAACTGTGTCTCAGCTGAAGAGGCTTAGGATGATCTCAACGTCGTTCTTGGTACGCTCCTTGTTAACTGCCATCCGACATCTGTTCTTTTCGATACTGAAGCGTCTCATTCATTATATCTGAGAGCTATGCTCCTTTGCATAACACCACATTTTGTGATATGCCCACTTCCATGGTAATTCAAACCCCGGGATCCAAATGTCAAACTTCTAGAGTGAGCCATGGGAATGAAATTGATGTCGATAGACTTGTTTTCCTTGCATCTTTGATAGCTCTCAAATCCTCAGACATTAACATCATCTTGGGTATGGACTGGATGTCAGCCCATCATGCTAATATTGATTGTTTCTCTAGGACTGTTCAACTTACACATCCATCGGGCAAGGTAGTTAATGTCTTGACCCGGGTAGCCAAGCGATAGCTCTATTCTCTTAATTCCAGACCTTGAAGATGTTCTGGTAGTTCGTGACTTTCCGCATGTCTTCCCAGAAGAACTGCCAGGTATTCCACCTGACAGGGATGTTGAGTTTGTGATAGATCTTATTCCAGGAATTGTCCCAATCTCTAGGAGACCTTATAAGATGGCACCACTAGAACTAGCTGAACTCAAGAAACAACTCCATGAGTCCTTGAAAAAGGGTTTCATCCATCCTAGTTCTTCTCCATGGGCTTGTCCCGTTCTCTTCGTTAAGAAGAAGGATGGGTACGGATCAGATGGTTGTAGATTATCGACCCGTCAACTTGGTCACAATAAAGAACAAGTATCCGCTCCCCGGGATCAACGATCTGTATGATCAGCTCGTTGGATCCTCAGTCTTCTCTAAGATGGATTTGAGGTTGGCTACCATCAAATCAAAATCAAGAACGGGGACATTCCCAAAATGGCCTTTGTTACTCGTTATGGCCAATACGAGTACACCGTCATGTCCTTTGGCTTAACCAATGCCCCAGCCACCTTCTGTCGTTTAATGAATTCGATCTTCATGGAGTATTTGGATAAGTTCATCGTGGTTTACCTCGATGATATCCTCATCTACTCCAAGAATGAGGAAGAACATGCCGAGCATCTAAGGCTAGTGTTGATGAAACTTTGAGAGCATCGCCTTTATGACAAATTCTGTAAATGTGAGTTTTGGTTGCCAGAAGTGACCTATCTAGGCCACGTAATCTAAGGGTATTGCTGTCAATCCTGAGCGACCTCAAGCCGTTCTTAATTGGACTCCACCTAAATCGTTCAAGCAAGTCCAAAGTTTCCTTGGCTTAGTGAGCTATTGCGGCCGCTTTGTCAAGAACTTCTCCAAAGTTTCTAAACCTCTAACTGAACTCCTCATGAAAGATAAAAAGTTCGAGTGGACCCCGCAGTGCAAGCCCAGTTTTCAGGAGCTGAAAAGACGCCTGACATCTGCTCTCGTACTGGTACCACTAGATTTCTCCAAGGACTTTGTTATCTATTGCGATGGCTCGCAGCAAGGACTAGGTTGTATACGCATGCAAGATTGTCATGTAATTGCCTATGCTTCACGGCAGTTGCATCCACATGAGGAAAATTATCCTACAAATGATCTAGAGCTTGCAGATATAGTCCATGCACTCAAAACCTGGCGACATTACCTTCTCGGTAATTGTTGCGAAATCTTCAATGATCACCAAAGTCTGAAATATATATTCACCCAACCGAATTTGAATCTCAGGCAAAGATGTTGGGTCGAGTTGATCACAGATTTCGACTTAGGGATAACTTATACCCCAGGAAAAGCCAATGTCATGGCTGATGCACTAAGTCGTAAATCTTATTGTAACAATCTAATGTTACAACAAAGTCAACCACTTCTCCATGAGGAATTCCGGAAGCTTAACCTTCACATTGTGCCTCGAGGATTCCTTTCCACCTTGGTGGCGAAACCTACTCTTACGGATCAAATCATAGCTGCCTAGAAGCGAGATAAAGGTATAACCCGCATCCAAGAAAACATTGCTAGCGGGGTTGCTAAATGTTTTTCTATGGATGACCAAGGTGTTGTATTCTTTGAGAACCGTCTAGTGGTTCCCAAGAACCAGCATCAATGACAGTCGATCCTTAAGAGGCTCATGCATCCCCTCTCACCATTCATCCCGGTAGTACTAAAATGTATCAGGACCTACGCCAGAGGTTCTGGTGGACTAGGATGAAGAGATAAATTGCTCAATACATTGCTAACTGTGACGTCTATCATCGTGTTAAAGCAGAGCATTAATGGCCTGTTGGTGCCCTCCAACCTTTAGCTATTTCTGAATGGAAATGGGATAAAATTAGTACATTACCTGTTTTCCCAAGACCAACAGAGGGAATAACGCTATCTTCGTTGTTATCGATCGTCTTTCCAAAGTAGCCCATTTCTTGCCTATTCGCATGAGTATAACCGTTAGTCAGCTAGCAGATCTGTATATCTCCCAAATAGTGTCCCTCCATGGTGTTCCATTGGAAATTAATTCAGATCGTGGAAGTTTCTTCACCTCTCGATTTTGGGAAAGTTTCCAAAATGCTATTGGAACTCATCTCTCCTTTAGCACCGCCTTTCACCCTCAATCAAGTGGTCAAGTAGAATGCGTTAATCAAATTCTGGAAGATATGCTCCGAGCTTCTGTTATCTCATTCGGAATGGATTGGGAGAAATGCCTTCCATTTGCCGAATTTGCTTATAACAATATCTATCAATCTAGCACTAGTAGAAAATAGGGCTTTGGTTCGGGCCTGGCCAGCCCATTAGTCCCGGTTCTTCATGAACCGGGACCAATGGGGGGCATTAGACCCGGTTCATGAGCCCAGGGGGGCGGCCGCGGCCTCGTGGGCATTGGTCACGATTCGTCTGGATCCATTTGTCCTGGTCCACGCTCCTGGCCCACAGCCATTGGTACTGGTTCATGCCACGAACCGGTATAGAAGGGAGGGATTTAGTCCCGGTTCATGCCACGAACTGGGACAAATAGGTTGCATATATATACCCATCGCCGCGGCAGAGCACTCTGTTTTTTCTGGCCGGCGAGGGGAGGGCGTTTGGGTGCTCTAGCTCACCTCCTATGCACATGAGGTGTTCGATGAAATGCCCGAGCCACGCTAGTTAAGCTTTCTCCTCTCGAAGCTCGACCTCGGAGCTCCATTTTTCCCGAGATTTGTCTAGATTTAGCGGTCCGTCATGCCTCGTCCCCGTTTTAACCGCCCTTGACCGCCCACACCGATCTCGTCGCCGGCACCACCATGGTAAGCCTCTTGTTCTTATCTTCTTTCTGATTTTCTTACTTTAGATAGAGACTTGTCTAATTTTCTTACTTTAGATAGATACTTGTCTAATTTTCTTACTTTTGACACACACTACTAGGGAAAAGCCTATACACAGAATCTTACCAGTAGCGCGCTCTAAAATAAGGCGCTGCTGCTACGTAGCAGTAGCGCGTGCAAGATTAACTCGCTGCTGAAATGGATATAGCAGTAGCGCTCCTACTCTAAGACGCGCTGCTGCTATAATTCCCACGAGGCCGCCGCGAGGCTAGTTCTAGCAGCAGCGTGTTATCACGAAGAGCGCTACTGCTACGTAGCATTGTAGCAGCGCATTTCGCCAATAAGCGCTACTGCTAAGTTTACTACAAAAATTTAGTCTCACCTCGCTTCGTGAAGAGAGTTTCTACTAGCTTAAATATGTTACTTCTCATACTTTGACAAGCACTTGGTATTCATTGAACTCTATGTGTAGAATTTGTGCCCGCAATATGAATCCTCACCTGTTCAATCTTCACCTGTTCCTAAACATGTGAGGACTCATATTGACAAATCATATTGTACACAAAAAGATCGTTGATGATCAATGTATTTTTGAAGTCTATTTTTTACATGGTGACACATAGCAGTAGTGCTTTCTTTGTGAAAGGCGCTACTTCTAGGTAGTTTAGCAGTAGCGCCTTTATCTATAGCGCGCTACTACTAAGCCATTCCATCTCCCACCCCCCTCTCCTTGATCTGAACCACTCACACTCACACACTCACTGGATCTCCCCCTCACCCCCACGCCGGTCCTCCCCGTCGCCCCTCCTCCCTCTACGCCACCGTCACCTCCTCCTCCTTGCTGGACTCAATACCGGCCTCCTCCTCCGTCCTCCCTCCACTCGCCGCTGGCCGGCCCCTCCTCGCTCCGCCTTCCTCCTTCGTCTTCCCTCCACTAGCCGCCGGCCGGCCCCTCCTTGCTCCGCCTTCCTCCTCCGTCCTACTCTCTTCTCCCTCCTCGAGTCGCCCCTCCTTCTCCCTCCTCCCTGCTACATTTTGATTTAGTAGGCTAGTTCATATGCAACATTTTGATTTAGTTGATATGATTTAGTTGATTTAGTAGGCTAGTTGATTTAGTTGATTTAGTAGGCTAGTTGATTTAGTTGATTTAGAACATTTTGATTTAGTTGATTTAGTAGGCTAGTTGATTTAGTTGACTTTGTAGGCTAGTTCATATGCAACATTTTGATTTAGTTGATATAATTTAGTTGATTTAGTAGGCTAGTTGATGTAGTTGATTTAGTAGGCTAGTTGATTTAGAACATTTTGATTTAGTTGATTTAGTAGGCTAGTTGATTTAGTTGATTTAGTATGCACCATTTTATTGTTATTTTTTCTGTACATGGATAGGTAGATGTTTTTGTTTTTTTCTAATAAGTTATTTTTTGGCAAAATGTAGGTGGTACCTTGTCATCTAATATGTTACTAGATCTTAGGATTATAATTTTCCATCAAATTGCTTCTCGCGGAAGAACCAAAAATATTACATGCTACTATTTTTCTTTCCTGTGGAGTGGATCGTTAATCCTTTGCTCATATTGCTTTAGGAAAAATGGCGCCACCACCACCACCACTATGTCGAATGTGCAAGTCAAGGTGCGCCAGCAGCCTTGCAACTGGCAAGCTGTTCGGCAACTACTTCCAGCCGAATTTTCGTCATGCAGCGGTAAGAAATAAGATGAAATGTAATAACTATTTTACTTTTAGTGTTGGCATTACTGCATTGTGTAATTTTGCTTATTTTACACAGATCGTCCCATGCAATGTGAGGTTGAAATTCAACAAGCTGACAGGAGACACTATGACATTTGAGGCTCCTGGGGGGCGTACACTATGGAGGTCAAGAAAGGACGAAATATGTCGCATATTGGAGGAGATGGATGGGCCGTTTCGTCGCCCGCAGGCGTCTTACCGGTGGTGAGTTGATCAGCTTCTCCTTCAGAGCAGAAAGACCGAAGCTGGCTGTCATTTATCTCAACCTGGTGGAAGATGATGAAGATGACAAAGATGACGAAGATGATGAAGATAATGAGGACCCACCCGATGAAGATGATGAGGATCCACTTCATGAAGCCATCGTATCTCAAAGAATGAGGTTGAGCGAGGAGGAGGTGTCCAACCTATGGGACATAATTCCGCCACGTGCTGACTTTGTCGGGGTGCCATTCACGACCCGCCTGACAAGTACCATGGTTGATCAACATGATATGGTATGTTATACTTACAAATGCAAATTATCCGATGAAATACTTAGTGTACAGTCCAATGATATGGTATGTTGTGTGGAATCTAGTCGATGATATGTTTTAGTGTAGAGTTTGATCACATGCTTATTAGTGTAGAATCTAAGGAACTATTAATAGTCTAGATAATCCATATGTACTTATTTGTGAGGCTAATTATTAATTGATATGTTTTTCTTATTCAGAAATTGGCAAAGAGCCTATCTATGAGTTATGGTATCGAGCCTGATGAAGAAGGCTTAGCTGGACTACGCCTTACTGCAAGGGGCTCCGTCACAACATGTACTTACCGCGTGGACACGGACGGTCGCACACACTTAAACTCGGTTGGGTGGAAGAAATTCCTCGATGGCAAGAATCTTCGTGTTGGACAGGCCATCCTAATTACTATCAGGAGCACCAACCGCCCAGGCTTGAGGATGATGATTGTCTTCGATATCATCTAGAACTACATAGGTGTGTGTGGCTATATCATCTAGAATTACATATGATGATCGTCGTTGATATCATCTAGAACTACATATGATGATCGTCGTTGATATCATCTAGAACTACATATGATGATCGCCGTCGATATGACCTTGTACTGCTTGAGGATGCACGTTGGCTATGCATGAAATTGTTATCTAGTACTCCCTTCGTTCCAAATTACTCATCGTGGTTTGAACTAAAACCACGACGAGTAATTTGCAATGAAGGGAGTACTACCTAGTACTTATAATGGTTTATGAATTTGATATCTAGTAGTAGTACCTAGTATCTGAGAAGGGAAAGAGGGAAAGGGGTACGGAGGAAAATGATGAAAGATATAGCAGTAGCGAGGGATAACGAAATTTGTCACACAACTTTTACCATACGTGCATGCTACGGGACTTGCAAACTTCAACAAAAGTATTTCTCAATTTCATAATTATCCACTAGCATGACTGACGGTGTCCAGGACTAGGGGGTACTCAACGCGTCGTCTCCTGATCAGTTGGATTGGGCCGAGGACCCCCATGGTCGTATACTCATGGGCCAGTCCGGACAGCTGCCGCATACAAGGAAGAATCCACAAGACTTGGCGATCAAGACAAGGACTCCTCCCCCACCGGCGTATTCGGCTAGGACTCCTGTTATCCTAGGCCTCTGGTGCATTATATGAACTGGGGCCAGGCTAGTCGATAGACATATACAACAACAATCATACCATAGGCTAGCTTCTAGGGTTTAGCCTCTCTGATCTGGTGGTAGATCAACTCTTGTACTACTCATATCATCAATATTAATCAAGCAGGAGTAGGGTTTTACCTCCACCGAGAGGGCCCGAACCTGGGTAAAAACATCGTGTCCCTTGCCTCCTGTTACCATTGATCCTAAGACGCACTTCTTGGGACCCCCTACCCGAGATCCGCCGGTTTTGACACCGACATTGGTGATTTCATTGAGAGTTCCGCTGTGTGATCGGCGAAAGGATCAATGGCTCGACTGCAGGTCAACTGCGACGTCGGCTTCTTCGTCACCAGCTCGACTAGTCACCTTGGCTTGACCGAGGACTGCGCCCTACCTCCGATCATCATGTTCAGATGAAGGCCTTCATCAACACCTACTCTGATCTCTGTCAAGATCATGGAGGAGTCATCCATGGAGCTCGAGGGCTCAACGTCAACATTGCCCTCAGGCGACCGTGCAGTTTTTCTGGACAGCAAACTTGTATCCGCCGCCACCGCCTCCTCGAGTGTCACTTAAACGATTACTTCGGTGGAATTCTGTGGAATTAAGTCTACAATAACCCTGCAAAAATTTCGTTG
Source organism: Triticum aestivum (assembly GCF_018294505.1). Taxonomy (NCBI): domain Eukaryota; kingdom Viridiplantae; phylum Streptophyta; class Magnoliopsida; order Poales; family Poaceae; genus Triticum; species Triticum aestivum. The sequence goes on from NC_057801.1 coordinate 647,567,993, forward strand.
AGTTCCGATGGAGGAATCTCCGGCAATCTCCGATATACCGGAGCCCTATTGAATTTGGACGAGAATTCGGACGAGTTTAGGGCATGGTATCCAGCATCTAGCTTGGATGTCCTTTGGAGGATCCAACCGTTGATTTGCTGCGGAATTCCCATATCTACCACCTGCCAAAATTTAGCTCGATCGACCGTCTAAACTGCGGGAAACTTCCGATTAGTGCATCACTTCTTGGATCTATTTTCTGCGCGAGAACGAATCCGACCCGAATTCATCTTCTTTATGAACGGGATCTCGACATCCTTTTTGAAGGAAGATTTCGTATGGGGTGTTGTGTTTTATTCTCAAACACATCCCAGTAGTATTAAAAGTATTCTTGCAATACGAACTTCACCATCGCGCCGGTGTCAAACCAGCCCGACAACATCACTCCACGGCGGCTAACCTGTGTTAGACACGTCGTCGCTTTGTTGAGCCGAGCTCAATTTCTTCGGATCATCATCTCGGCCGGCCGAACAATAGTTCGGCATCGCGAAGGATAAATCTTCACCAACATCGCCGCCCCATGCATTACACGGAGCGGGCACACCTCCATCGCCACACGGTCACTTCATCAAGCCGGCATCGACCACGTCATGACCTGCATCGCTGGACCGGGGGCTTCATCATCTCTTCATCAACCTACTCTGGAGACTTCGGCGTCGCTTGCCGACCAGCTCCGTCATGTTAGCTGGACCGAGGGCTTTGCCTCGGCGAGCCAAACTTTGCCAGCATCGCCATGCCGTTGCTTTATCGCCCATCAGGCGATAGGTGTGCGGACCGAGACCCAATTTTGGGAATCACCTTTCTTCAGATTGCTACAACAAATAAGCCAGGTGCTATTAATCCTAGTATTTTTTGCTTGTTAGGGATTCATTTTTCCCAATGAATTATTACTCTGGTTTGTCCGTCATATGTACGCAGGTTTATCAAATGGTGGCCGCATTAATGACGGTCGCATGGTGGTTCGGTCAGTTTCCGTACATAGTCCGGCGAATGCCGCATCCGGAACTCGAACCAACCTGTGAATTCAGGCCTTTCCATACCTTTACCGCATCACGCCGCCGCCCTGCATCGACATTGACTTCGGCGCCAGGCCATATTTCTTTTATTACTCACTTTCCATAAATTTTTTGTTATGCAACGAATTTTTTAATATTTTTATTACTATTATCTCCGGTTTGCACTATTTTTTGTGCACGGGAAAATGATCCAGCCGGACTATATCCTTTGGCATCACCTCGGCTGGATGGGGGCTTCATCAACACTTCATTACCCCATGCCGGGGACTTCGGCATCACCCTGTTGTCCTGCATTGACCATGCTATGTTACCACTTCGGAGTGCCGAGCTCTTTGCTCCGCCACCTCGGGATCGGCTCGGGGATGGAACCTTGTCCCGCATCAAGTTCGGACCGCGTCATCAAATACCGAACACATTAACCAGCTAAGTTGTCTTCATGCTCAAAGTTTTAAATTTTTAACTTGTGTTTGGCTCGGCCAAGCATTATACTTTTTTGGAAAAAAGTTGCTTGTAAAAATTTCCTTGTCCAAACTTTGTTTGTGACGCGCAAATTCAAATACCCCGTTTACTTGGGGGCTTCCTTCATGAAGCTTTTTCCTCTTGCATATGGTTATACTTGTACGGGTTCGTTCCTTGTTCATCTATTACGCCACAATATGCACCATATTGACTTAAGCGATTTGCAAGCTGGGTTGCCTGGCTCCTGTGCTTACCCCTACGTTCCCGATTGTTTGGCTAGGGAGTAAAGGGAGCACCTCTGCGATTGTCACGATCGGGTCACCCGAGCCGGACCTCAGACTGGGTGAAGCCGAAAGCTAGCGCTCTTATTGTTTTCAATCATGGTCGGCACACAATGGAACTCATGAGTACAAAAAATCTATTACACAAGTCTCATAATAACAATGAGCACCGAAGAAAGGTATCGGTGGGGGTACTATTTTCTTCGAGGATGCTTCTTACTCTTCGCAGTAATATAGCATAAGTTCCCTGAGCACACTTTGTCTGTTACAGCCTTATGGCCTGATTGCCTGGTTATTGGAAACACCATCGATATTCTTGACAGATGGAGTACATAACACTTTTCGGTCCTTGACCAAAGAGGAAGAAGCCGACGGTCGGTTAAGACGCGTTTAAAGTTCGGTTGAACATAGATATGATATAAGTACTTCGGTACATGCAATCATTCTTTTACCCAAGTCACTTGGGGGCTCTTAAATTTATATGAGCCGTTTTATGATAAGTGTTTTTCTTCTTAGTCGTTGCAAAGTTTTTATTATTATTTATCACTCCTTTTTTCGACACAAGTGTGCGGTCACTAGCCGGGGAGCCTAATTTCTCACTCAAAGCCGCTAGAGTTTAGTTTGCTAAACTGGCCTAGTAAGAAGTACTCCGCCTTCGGGATAGAAGGTTGAAGCCGTAGCCTGACCCGCTTGAAGTTTTGAGATAGGATGTGTCATGTTAAAGCACGGCAGAAGCACCTTTTTTTCTCTAAAGTCCAATTTTCGGATTGGCACTGAACACTTGATCTAGTTCAGACATTAACCTTTTGAAAAAGTTTTTTGGCTTTTTGAGCCCATGGCACTTTTAAACTATTTGTGTGTTTTCAGCACAAGTCTCGCAGTGCAACGTCTTTAGATATTCGGCAAAAACATTCTCGGATATTGCTATATATGCATCGGTTTCGAATTGTGTCTTCGGTCAATAGTTGGGTTGCCCGGCTCCTGCGCTTGCCTCCTATGTTCCGCTTTGTTCGGCTAGGTGTGCAAAGGGAGAACCACTGCGATTGTGCTTCCAGCTCACATGGTTAAGCACCTCAGTGGAGAAAGCCGAAAACTGACTGTCACAATAAGCGTAAACCGGTCGGTGATCCGATGACGGTGTCAAACGACGGGCCATTCATAACAATGGCCGAAGTGTTTACGGCTTGACCTCGACTGTCGCCGAACACTATCGGGGGCTATTAACTGGCCTCCCAAACTAAATCCTCGATATTTTGCTCTTACATTGGAGCTGAGGTTTCATGATCAAGCTTAGCATGACAACCAAAAGAAAGAAATCTATAGTGGGACTATTTTCTTTGGAAGACATTTCTTCTGTTAAACAGTAATATAACATGTTTCTCCTCGTACCTTTGTTTATAAAACCGTATGGCCAGATTGCCTTGTTTGTTGTAAATGTTTTCCCTCATAAAGGCTTTATAAAGTAGGACAAACACTCCTCAGCTATTGGCCGAGGAGGTGGAAGCCGATGGTCGGTCAACAAAGTTTTATATAATGCAGATCCGAGCATTAATGACGTAAAGTACTTGGATACATAGAGTCATTACACCTCATTTGAGATTTTACTATGGATATCGATCCTTAATTCGGCCTCTCCTGCCCGCATTAAGGCTCGGGGGCTACTGGGCTTCGGGCTTATTATTTAAAAATATTAAAGGGGCACATCGATCCCCTGATCTGGTGTTGCCACCCGACCAGTGTCTTGGGGGCTACTGCATTGCATGTTCTATGCAGAAAATTTTAAGTGCAATACAATTTCCGAGGTAATTTTGATCCTCAGGTTGGTCGGCCGCACCCAACCTGAGTCTCGAGGAGTGAGCACGCCGCTTTTTGTATCCCGAAGTATTCTGCCGAGCTAGGACTTGATCCTCAGACCCATTTTGCAAATCAACCTGAGTCTCAGCGGCTACGAGGATCAGCGGTCTTATGTCATCCATCATGTGCATCTCTGGTTTTAGACCGATACCCACCTCGAGGGCTACTGGCTATGTATCTCGGTAGAGAATAAATTGCACCAATCAAAAATATTGATAAAAATTGGCCCACATTCGGGAAGGTGCACCACCTCGAAAGCAGTCCGGCATAAAGCTCGGGCGCTAGTGGATGGCTCCATAGAGGGCATTTCCGGCATTAAGCTTGGCTAAACTCCTTCAAACTTCTTTGAACCAAGGTGATTTACGACACCGCGGATACAGTCCGACGTTGGAGCTCGGATACATAGTCTGGCGTTGGAGCTCGGATACAGTCCGGCGTTGGAGCTCGGATACATAGTCCGGCGTTGGAGCTCAGATATAGTCCGGCGTTGGAGCTCGGATACATAGTCCGGTGTTAGAGCTCGGATACATTTCGGCGTTAGAGCCGGGAAGCAGTCCGGCATTGGTGCTCGGCTGCAAGAGATACCTTGAATGCAGTCCGGCGTTAGAGCTCGGACGCAAGAGGACACTGCCTCCCGGGAACAACTCCGAACCCGAGGTGTGGCATAAAAATAACAAGGCATTGATAAAGGCCGGAAACTTAAAGGGGCTCCTCGGATACCCAACGTGTAAACTCGTCGAATGCATTTCGGCGATCCTCAAGATAGAAGATGAGAAGATTTGTTGAACCAGTTTTCAAGACCGGCAACCAAAGATGAAGAACAGTTCGGAAGAATCGAGGAGCGTCCCTAACTTGTAGACCGGTTCAAGGGGCTACTGACGGTGTCCTGGACTAGGGGGTACTCAACGCGTCGTCTCCCGATCAGTTGGATTGGGCCGAGGACCCCCATGGTCGTATACTCACGGGCCATTCCGGACAGCTGCCGCATACAAGGAAGAATCCACAAGACTTGGCGATCAAGACAAGGACTCCTCCCCCACCGGCGTATTCGGCTAGGACTCTTGTTATCCTAGGCCTCTGGTGCATTATATAAACCGGCGCGAGGCTAGTCGATAGACATATACAACAACAATCATACCATAGGCTAGCTTCTAGGGTTTAGCCTCTCTGATCTCGTGGTAGATCAACTCTTGTACTACTCATATCATCACTATTAATCAAGCAGGAGTAGGGTTTTACCTCCACCGAGAGGGCCCGAACCTGGGTAAAAACATCGTGTCCCTTGCCTCCTGTTACCATTGATCCTAAGACGCACTGCTTGGGACCCCCTACCCGAGATCCGCCGGTTTTGACACCGACAATGACCCTAACATTACTACCTTTATATCTCAAAACAATTATCAAGCATCAAGTTGATCATAGCATCCAATTCACTTCCTATGATAGTTTTCATTCAAATTACCATGTTGTTACAGAATCTCAAAATAATATAAGTAAAGCATGAGAGACTAGCAATTTCTTCAAAATATAACCACCGCCGTGCTCTAAAAGATATAAGTGAAGCACTAGAGCAAACGACAAACTACTCTGAAAGATATAAGTGAAGATCAAAGAGTAGCTAAATAATTATGCATCTATGCAAAGACTCTCTGTGTCATTAAAGAATTTCAGATCTTGGTATCGTATTCAAGAAGCAAGCAAAACAAAATAAAATGACATTGCAAGGATAGCATAACTCATGTGAAGAAGCAAAAACTTAGGTTCAACCGATACTAACCGATAGTTGTCGAAGAAGAAAGGTGGGATGCCTACCTGGGCGTCCCCAAGCTTAGATGCTTGAGACTTCTTGAAATATTATCTTGGGGTGCCTTGGGCATCCCCAAGCTTGAGCTTTTATGTCTCCTTAATTCCTCTCATATCATGGTTTCTCTTTTTATCAAAAGCTTCATCCACAACAAACTCAACAAGAACTCGTGAGATAGGTTAGTATAAACCAATGCAAAACCATATCATCTTCTACTGTAACAAATCACTAACATTATTACTCAACATTGAATACTAAATGTCTCTGCATATTTAATAATCCTATCCTCAAATAGAATCATTAAACAAGCAAACATATGCAAACAATGCAACTATAACAGCAATCTGCCAAAACAGTACAGTCTGTAAAGAATGCAAGAGTATCAATACTTCCCTGACTCCAAAAATTAAGAACTAAAATTCCAACTGTAATAAATTTATCAGAGCTTAATATTCAAAAAGATTCAACGTTATACCATTCTCTGACTTTTCTATGGAATTTTTGCAACAGCGGTAAACTTTCTATTTTCAAACAGCAACATGTATACTAGCAAAATAAGCATGGTAAAGGCTATCCTTGAATTTATTATTGAAACTAAAGATGCAAAACATTATTATAACTAACAGCAAGCAAAAACTAGCAAAATAAAATGACGCTCCAAGGAAAACACATATCATGTGGTGAATAAAAATATAGCTCCAAGTAAAGTTACCGATGAACGAAGACGAAAGAGGGGATGCCATCCGGGGCATCCCCAAGCTTAGTTCCTTGGTTGTCATTGAATAGTACCTTGGGGTGCCTTGGGCATACCCAAGCTTAGGCTCTTTCCACTCCTTATTCCATAGTCCATCGAATCTTTAACCAAAACTTGAAAACTTCAACCACACAAAACTCAACACAAAACTCGTAAGCTCTGTTAGTATAAGAAAATAAAACCACCACTTAGGTACTGTGATGAACTCATTCTAAATTCATATTGGTGTAATATCTACTGTATTCTAACTTATCTATGGTTCATACCACTTAATACTAGCCATAGATGCATCAAAATAAGCAAACAACACATAGAAAACAGAATCTGTCAAAAACAGAACAGTCTGTAGTAATCTGTATCAAACGTATATTTATGGAACTCAAAAAATTCTGAAATAAATTGCTGGACATCAGTAATTTGTCTATTAATCATCTTCAAAACGAATCAACCTAAAATCACTCTCCAATACAAAATGGCAGCCAATCTCGTGAGCGCTAAAGTTTCTGTTTTCTATAGCAAGATCACATAAACTTCACCCAAGTCTTCCCAAAGGTTCTACTTGGCACTTTATTGAAACAAAAGCTATAAAACATGATTAATACAGTAGCATAATCATGTGGACACACAAAAACCGAAAGGGTAAATATTGGGTTGTCTCCCAACAAGCACTTTTCTTTAATGCCTTTCTAGCTAGGCATGATGATGGCAATGATGCTCACATAAAAGATAAGAATTGAAACATAACGGGGGCATCATGAAGCATATGACTAGCACATTTAAGCCTAACCCACTTCCTATGCATAGGTATTTTGTGAGCAAACAACTTATGGGAACAATAATCAACTAGCATAGGAAGGTAAAACAAGCATAACTTCAAAATTTTGAGAACATAGAGAAGAAACTTGACATTATTGCAATTCCTACAAGCATATGTTCCTCTCTCATAATAGTTTTCAGTAGCATCATGAATGAATTCAACAATATAGCCAGCACCTAAAACATTCTTTTCATGATCTACAAGCATAGAAAATTTACTACTCTCCACATAAGCAAAATTCTTCCCATTCGGAATAGTGGGAGTATCATAAGAGACTTGAACACTAAAAATTGTTTCCACATTAAAAGAGTAATGTTCAGGAAAAGGGTAATCATAATCATGACAAGTTTTGTAAATATAATCATCACTACTTTTTATAGCATAAGTTTCATCACAATAATCATCATAAGTAGCAACTTCGTTCTCATCATAATCGATTGAAACCTCTCCCAAGATAGTGGAATCACTAAATAAAGTTGACACTCTTCCAAATCCAGTTTCATATTCATCACAATAAGATTCAACATCTTCCAGAATAGTGGGATCACTAATTCCTAAAGTTGACACTCTACCAAACCCACTTTCATCAATATAATCATCATAGGTAGGAGGCATTCTATCATCATAACAACCTTGCATATCAAAACATGGGATGCTAAAAATAACGTCTTCATTAAACAGAGCATCCCCAAGCTTGGGACAAACATCAAAGAAAATATATTCTCAAATATTTCATCCTCATCAAACATAGCTTCCCCAAGCTTGGGCTCTTTCATATCATAAGCATAATCACTCTCATCCTTAAAAATATGGATAGCACCAATAGTAAAGCAATTATCATCATCACAATGAGTAGTAGGAGCAACATAATTTGGGAGGGATACCTTTCTACCTTTGTTGCTCCTTCTTTTCTTTTTCTTCTTCACATTATGTGTAGGTTCAACCTTCCTCTTTGAGCTCCTTATCGATGAGATTGGTTGAATAGAAAGCTCCTCCTCGTTACCTGATTCATCATGAGAAATAATAGGAGGATATTGGGAAGTCTCTTCCCTTTCATTAATATTCTTATCATCTTCTATTTTCTTTCTTTTCTTTATGTAATTGGTAACATAAGGATTTTCAATGCAATTATCCGCACAAAACATATAAATCTTTTCTAGATCAATAACAAGGAAATGCCTAAGATTAAATTCTGGAATAGGCTTAGTTAAACGTTTCAACTCTTCACAACCCAAAAGCAATCAAAGTTCATTGTAATGAGAAGGGGAGATCAAATCATCACAATTTTTGGACACGATCCGATCATGAAACAATTTGCATTGGAGATGTAAATGATCTTGTTTTTTGCAAAATTCACAACGGGAAAGATATCCTAAATTTTCACACTCTTATCTAGCCTTTCTTGCATCCTCTTAGTTTCTAAATACTTATGCTTTTTGCAATATGTATCTTCTATATTTGGTGTGTTCATGCAAACATGCACTCCACAAAAGTTGACATGCTTATGAGAGATATCTTCATCATAACTAGTGCAATCATCATTAGTACTATGTATATTCAAGGAGTTTATACTAACAACATTGCAATCATGCTCATCATTCAAAGATTTAGTATCAAGCATTTTAATGCATTCTTATTCTAGCACTTGAGCACAATTTTCCTTTCCATCATACTCACGAAAGATATTAAAAAGACGAAGCATATGAGACAAACTTAACTCCATTTTTTTGTAGTTTTCTTTTATAAACTAAACTAGTGATAAAACAAGAAACAAAAAGATTCGATTGCAAGATCTAAAGATATACCTTCAAGAACTCACCTCCCCGGCAATGGCGCCAGAAAAGAGCTTGATGTCTACTACACAACCTTCTTCTTCTAGACGTTGTTGGGCCTGCAAGTGCACAGGTTTGTAGGACAGTAGCAAATTTCCCTCAAGTGGATGACCTAAGGGTTATCAATCTGTAGGAGGCGTAGGATGAAGATGGTCTCTCTCAAACAACCTTGCAACCTAATAACAATGAGTCTCTTGTGTCCCCAACACACCTAATACAATGGTAAATTGTATAGGTGCACTAGTTCGGCGAAGAAATGAAGATACAAGTGCAAAATAGATAGTAGATATAGGTTTTTGTAATCTGAAATAATAAAAACAGCAAGGTAACTAATGATAAAAGTGAGCGTAAATGGTATTGCAATGATAGGAAACAAGGCCTAGGGTTCATACTTTCACTAGTGCAAGTTCTCTCAACAATAATAACATAGATAGATCATGTAACAATCCCTAAACATGCAACAAAGAGTCACTCCAAAGACACTAATAGCGGAGAACGAACGAAGAGATTATTTTAGGGTACAAAACCACCACAAAGTTATTATTTCGGATCAATCTATTCAAGAGTTCGTACTAGAATAACACCTTAAGACACAAATCAACCAAAACCCTAATGTCACCTAGATACTCCATTGTCACCTCAAGTATCCGTGGGCATGATTATACGATATGCATCACACAATCTCAGATTCATCTATTCAACCAACACAAAGTACTTCAAAGAGTGTCCCAAAGTTACTACCGGCGAGTCAAGAACGTGTGCCAACCCCTATGCATAGGTTCATGGGTGGAACCCACAAGTTGGTCACCAAAACATACATCAAGAGGCACATGATATCCCATTGTCACCATAGATAAGCACGCCAAGACATACATCAAGTGTTCTCATAAAAGACTCAATCCGATAAGATAGCTTCAAAGGGGAAAACTCAATTTATCACAAGAGAGTAGAGGGGGAGAAACATCATAAGGTCCAACTACAATAGCAAAGCTCGGGATACATCAAGATCATGCCATAGATCGAAAACGAGAGAGAACACGAGAGAGAGAGAGGTCAAACACATAGCTATTGGTACATACCCTCAGCCCTGAGGGTGAACTACTCCCTCCTCGTCATGGAGAGCGCCGGGATGATGAAGATGGCCATCGGTGAAGGATCCCCCCTCCGGCAGGATGTCGGGAAGGGCTCCCGAGAGGTTTTTGGTGGCTAGAGAGGCTTGTGGCGGCGGAACTCCCGATCTATCTTCTCTGTGGATGTTTTTAGGGTACGTGGGACTATATAGGCGAAAGATGTCGGTCGGGAGGTGCTCAAGGGGTCCACAAGACAGGGGGCGCGCCCAGTAGGGGGGGGCACCCTCCTATCTCGTGGGCTCCTCGAGGATCTTCTGACTTCATATCCAAGCCTCTAGGATGATAATCTTCCAAAAAATCACGATGCCGAAGGTTTCATTCCGTTTGGACTCTGTTTGATATTCCTTTTCTTCGAAATACTGAAACAGGCAATAAAACAGCAATATGGGCTGGGCCTCCAGTTAATAGGTTAGTCCCAAAAGTAATATAAAAGTGTATAATAAAGCCCATAATCATTCAAAACAAGTAATATAAGAGCATGGAACAATCAAAAATTATAGATACGTTGGAGACGTATCATCCACCCTTTTGATGCAACAGCCCAGTTACCTATCAACCTGCAGGCTTGAACCACATCACTGCCTATCGTAATTAAGACATCCAAGGATCAAAGTTAATCCGGATGCCTTTGTCATTCTCACCTTCTTTTGGCTGCAGGTTGTATCATTGACAATCAGGGGAGTTTGCTCCCGAACTCCTAGGGCTCGCCGTGTAGACACAGTTTTCCATAGCAAACAGAGCCTCTCTGCCATCAAGGTCCTTGACAATGGTGATCTCCTGGTTAATCGGATAATTGAGTCCGAGAAACAGAGAGTGTCAACCAAGGCTATTTACCCGCCTCCAACTAAAAAATCCTAAAGGCCCCAACAAGCTGGTATCCTGCTCAGAGACGTAACAGCTACTGTCCTGATACTCACGTATTACACGGTGCTTGTATACAGTGGGGTTTTTGCAATATAACTTTTCCGGCTCATGTGTCTGAATGATCATCAGTCTTTTGCCGTAGTTTGATCGAGCGAGGAACCAATTGTGCTTCCCTGTTTTTGGCAAAGGTGGTGTAATTACAAAGGGCAGTAACTGTAGGGACACTTCATCATATCAAAAAGGACAGGCGTTGTTAATGTAAGATCAGCATTGTTCAGAGTATGAGTAGGATAATGCAAGAAACAGCATTGATATGTCCCTGTTGGAACTGGGAGGAAAATACAGGGAAATGTATACTAGGTTCGAAAATATAGAAGTGCCATGCATGGTTATACTCGTGTTATCTCGCAATCGATTCTTCACAGGAAACTACCATGTCATGCATGTTATGTAATCATGTTCTGTCCTCACAAACAAATTCTTCAAGGTAACTAACAGAACATGCATTGTTATATACTCGTGTTCTGTGGGCAAAAATTTTGTGAGGATATTATTCTAGCCATTGATTGCTGAAGGGCAAATATAGGTATGTACACATGGTAAGCATTGCAGGATTTCACTACTTCCAAATATAGAGTTCTCCATATGCACATTTACTTCCCTAATGTATGGTTAGATGAAACCAACAGTGTGGTGCATGTTTCTACATCATGAAAATGAGGAAACTAACATGGCCATTGATACACACTCATATTTAGTAGTAGTATATAGATTACTGTAAAATAAGGATAATATCCATATATTCCTAACCGTTTGATTATTCAGGGTACAAATTGGCTGTAATGACATGGTCACAATCGCATGAATTAACTCATTCCAAATATAGATGATTTACGGCATCTCTAATATATTGCCATAGTTCTACTCAAATTCTGCTCAAACAAGGATATGCCAATCATCACAAAAAGTTCAAACAGTGTCATGGCGTCATCATTAACATGAGACGGAAACAACTTACACGCGCCGTCCCAGCAATACGTGGTGCCATCTGCTTTGTCGATCGCATAGATGATGCCATTGTGTTCAATAGCATCATAGAAGTGTGTATCAGCTTTGACGATGATCCACTTCGAGCCGAGTTGTCTCCAGCTAAAAAAGGCACCGGCATAAAGATAGGTGAGTCCGCGGTCGAACAAGGCAATTAGCTTGAAGTCTGCGTAATTCGCATGTCGTGTGGGTACTTGGCAGATTACAATCTTCTGCAAAACAAGATCTGTCCAACTGACGTAGTAATCTTGATGACTTGGACCGCGATGGTAATACTCTATATAATCCAACGGAGGAAGGATAATCTCATGGGAGGTCTGGAAGTTCACGAGCACCAACTTTTTACCGTCTTCTCTGAAGGCAGCCATCCAGTGGGAGTTCAAGCCGACCCAGTACATACCTGCCAAGAAGTTTCGGGCGATGGTGATCAGATTGATGTCGAGGGAAATGATGTACGACGACACACTACATACCTGCAAAGAAGTTTCGGCTAATGGATATCGGATTGAAGTCGAGGGGCATCATGCCCGCCTCCGTATCATGGTGAGCCAATCTCGCAAGACCAGATAGCAACAAGCAGGGTGTCTTGAAAAGCTTAGGCCTCGCTTCGACGATGGCCGTGTGCATGTCCCTCGAGCATGCAGCTAGCCGCAGGGCGGTCAACATATCCATACACGAACAATAAAGGTCAAGGATGTCACTGGGGAGATTGCTCCAATCGTGGCTCATATGGATGTTGCGCGGTTCGCATTCGACCATGGTGGAGTTTGGAAGGGGGCTTGATTTACAGGGGAGAAGGATGTCGGTGCTGGAGCGGCTAGCGAGGGAATAGTGGTACTGGGGGAGGCGAGTGAGGCGACGGTACATGGGGGCACAGTGAGATGGAGACGGAGACGGAGATGGAGAAGGAGGTGGAGATGGAGTGGTGCTATGGGAGCAGAGAGGGAGACGAGGCGAGGTGCCAATGTGCTGTACAGCAGCGGTGACAGACTGCATAGTGCATAGGGTGAGGCTGACTTTGGTAACCCGAACACGCCGCCTCGCCTGGACTAGTGTAAGGCGCAGGGTGTTGCCACTTCACTATGAGGACCGGATGAATAGTATTTTGACCATCAAGTGTACCACAGTTGTACTACTACTACTATTACTAGTAGGAAGATGAGTACTCCAGTATTGTATAGCGGAAATAGGTCTCCCGTGCTAGCATGCCTGTTCACTTCATCGTTCAGGTATCATCCATATTCCGAGCAGAACCGAATTATCGTGCATGCCCAATCAACGCCCTGCCGTGATGCATGCAGTGGTCGTTCTGGTGCATCAAGGACGGATGCAGATCGTTCCACATTTGAGAAGAGGAAAAGTGGAAAGGTAGAACGCGACATCAGAGGAAGAGAACGCTGGCTAACGAGGCTGGGAGGGGATCGAGCAGGAAGTTAATGCTCCACGCCTAAAGGTTTTGGGAAAACCTGATTTTCATAAGGTGACTTATACTCACCTAAACGGAGGGAGTATTCCTTAACCAGAGAATGTTGTGTCTCCCACTCACACGCTCAAAAAAAAGCATGGGCATGTACACAAACAGGTATCTGTTTGCATAGGTCCCACCTATCAGGAAGGATGGGCATGTACACAAACAGGTATGACTCCTCAGTCTACCCGCATAGCCTTTTCGTTTAGTCTACCTAGCCATCTAATCAACTCCCTGGACGCCACTTCTCCCATTTACTTCTCCATCGGGAACCGATTTGCCTCGACTTCTTCACCTCCCCTTCGTCTTCATTTGCATCCAAACCCCACTGTGTTTACGTTTTTTTAAGCTCTTTAAATAATCATCTACTACTTCAGTTAGACTAGCCATCTAATCCTAATTCTCGAAACCATAGCCCTCCGTTCCAGCGGTTCCAAATAGCGAAAGAGATCGAGATGCAGGTTTTTTGCATCCAACATGTCCTCGTCAAAGGCTCGATGTGCATAGTTGCCACCGTCACCTTCAACCCAAGGGTTGTTTGGCAGTGGATCAACAATGTATCCAACTCCCTCGAAAAGGTAGAGCCGAGTGTCATCGGTCTCGATGCAGAGTACACAGAGCATGCCCCTGGGAAGATCTGGCGCGCCACCGTCCTTCAGCTGTGCCTCAAAGATGATGTTTTGGTGTACCACATCATACACTCGCCCTCCATACCAGGTGAGCTTCACGATTTCTTATCTCAAGAGGACGTATACTTCTGTGAGGCAGCCATCGAAGGGGACAAACAGAAGCCGGAGCCGTACAACCTTGATTTGAAAAGCATCGCTGACCTACAAACCAGAATCAAAATTCCTGTAGAAGATTTTGCTAAACAGACACCATCCCTATTCGATGTAGCAAATTTTGTGCTCGGTACAAATCTTCAGAAGGGTGACGAGACGGTGGCATTAAGGTTGTATGGAGGGGAGAATTATCCCTTGACATACGAGCGGATAAAATATGCTGCCCTTCGATGCCCGTGTGAGTTTCGAGATAGCTGCAAGGTCCAAAGAGCTTGTTGCAAAGCCGTCTCCCACAGAGAATGAGAACAACAACAACAACAACAACAACAACAACAACAACAACAACAAGAAGAAAACGTTGCACCAGCAGGAGGGCATTATGGATGGATGAACTATTTCCTCTCTTGTAAAAAAAATTATTCCCTCTCGGTGTATATTGAAATAGATGGACTATTTCGATGGTGTGCATGTCTTTGGAACAGAGTAGTAGCGTGGGTCCGCTTGAATATAAGGAACTATTTATCCGCATATATAGCTTTCTCTGCTACTCCTTCCAGTGATTGGTATGCAGTGCATGTGTCCGTAGACATGACAACTTGTCCATTGAAGTTCAACTACGGCGACCATCACGTTTGATCTCGTGATTCCCACGATGCCTCTCCAACCCACGGCACCACGCCCCCCGACGTGCGCCTCACCCCTCTAGGCCGCACCGCCCCTCTGCCTTTGTGTCCATGACATGTGGGCCACCTAAAATGCGGCGAGCATCAAGTTTCTACCATAGCCACCCGCGATTCCCATGACGCCGCTCGAACCCATGAAACCACACGTCCCCGACCTGCGGCTCACCCCTCTTGGCCCCACTGCCCCTCTGCCTTCGGGGGCATTACATGTGGACCAGTCACCTATCGGGTCCACATGTTATTAACTCAAAGGTAGGTGTAGTAAGGCGCTGAAGCTCAGTCCCGACGGCCCTGAGAGGGAAATGTAACTCCTGCGCCAGGGCTTGTGGTGCTCCCGCAGCACGAACTCCTGCCAAACTCGAGATTTGTTTCATTACTATACATGCACGCAACGATTTAATGGACATTGTAATCTCAACATGTGATGGGGAGCTCTAAATTTGAATTTGAAACTTATAAAGTGAAAAGATTCAAAACAAATAAACTGGGAGAGAGGGAGTATATCATAGGATGTGTCCCATACAAAATATGTCCCCTGGTTTGTCACCGTGAAGATGCGGTTAGAAAGGAGCACAACGTCTTCCTACTCGTACGGCAACAAATCGGCCGCAGACAGCATGGTCCTCCTTTGACCGCCATGTGCAAGGTTCGTGCTATCTTTTAATCAATCTCACTATGGTTCCATCGTAACAATTCATGCGGCGGCCCGTTGCATGGCTGATCCCAATGTTGGACAAAGGTTCTACGGGAACGGTGTCACCGTTGTAAATGTTGTGAAAATTGATGTTGGTACCCTACCGTACATATGCAAGCCAATCTCCACTCGCACCGAGCCTAGCCTGTGAAACAGTGGGCAGGGGTAGAATTAGGAAATGGACACGGAAGTATTCTTTAGAATGCATTTACTACATGATCAAACTCATCTTACCTGCTCATCGGAGGAAATCCGAGTGCCCCTCAACGTCAGCATCTGCAACTTGCAACTATGGCCACGCCACGCTGGAGAGACCCCCAAGGAAACATCCTTGTGCATTCCACGGAACATCAAGATGCATTTGTATGAGTAGTTTATCTTGTGAGAGAAAAGGATGAACGAGGGAAGGCCTCTAGAGATAGAGATGGACACTACTACTACCAATGTGCTAGCCCGTGCGTTGCAATGGATCCAAACTAGTAGAATAATACTTGTTCACGTGCTTGAAATATAAACACTCTAGTTTTGATATACATGTGTCAGCAGACACGACAGCTTGTCCATGGAAGTTGAACCACGGTGACCATCACGTTTCTTGTTTCTACCACTGCCACACCCACACACGATTCCCACGACGCTCCTCCAACCCACGGCACGACGTCCCCCGACGTGGACATGGATCCTCTGACGTGGCTAGCACTGCCTTGCCCTTCCTTTCCTTCACTGACAGGTGGGACGCGCGCTTATGGGTCCCACATGTCAGTGATAGAATGGTAGGACTGTTCGTGCCCCTCATCCCTCTCGGCCCGACCGCTCCTCTACCTTTGTGTGCATGACATGCGGGCCAGCTGAACTACGGCGACCATCAACTTTCTACCACAAACACACCCGATTGGACGCGGTTTGCCTGCTTTGCTGCTGTGCTCCGATCCGTACTCCCGCACCATCGAATTTTCTTCCAGCGGTTGTGACACATTTTCATCTGTACTCAGCCGGTTCATCTCGAACGAGTGAGTCGCGAACCACGCCACCACCATGATAATGACATGTGGGCCAGCCGCATTTAAGGTCCGCATGTCATTGACTCATAGGTCGGGCACTAAGCCATTGAAGTTCAGTCCCGTGGGCCCCGAGAGGGAAATGTAACTCCTGCGGCAGGCCTTGTGGTGCTCCCGGAGTACGAGCTCGTGCCAAAACTGGAATTTGTTTCTTACTACTACCAATTAGTACTAGTAAGGTACACGTGCATTGCATGCATGAGATTCTGGTGGTTTGTGCATTATGCTTCTACATGTGGAGTTTTCTAGATTCTAACATGTGGCAAAATCTGGTGGAATGTAAGGTTAGGCAAGTTTGATTAACTTAGGTGAGTGTTTGGTTCAAGCCACACCTTAGGCAAGCCACACTAAGGCCCCACATGACATACACACAAAAAATGTGGCAAGATTCCCTTAGGCTTGCCAACTTGTGTCTCTCATTTGAAGAACTAATAACTTTGCCTAAGCTTAGTTGTGGCAAAGTTAGTCATGAATTAAGTTCAACCATGGAGTCTTCTAGATTATACATGTGGCAGAATCTGGTGGATGATATCCAACGGCCAGTAGTGATCGGATTTGCCATCTTTGTACCGTTGGATTGGCTTCATCCAACGACCAATTTTCAAAGTTTTTCAGACATTGTATAGGGGGTATAGATATAGATGTGTCGGTCCGTTGCAATGGATCCAAAGTATATCTATTTAGTGGAGTGCAATCTAAACACATTATCTATTTATTTTTCTCTAACCTTCCGTAGCCATGCAACCAAGTGACATAAGCTTCATGGGTGCCCCCCACATCATATTATTCATACTACGTTGATTGAAAAAAAAAGATAAATCACCCAAAACAAGATCTTCCCGTTTTTTGTTCCTACGATGTTGTGCCATGCACGTATCGACTAGTAGTTGTATAGTGGTAGTACTAGTAATATAGTATTAGGAGTACAAACTTGGTAGTACTAGTAGGAGTAGTACTAGTATAGAATGCTCCTACTCTATCAATGAGCCCCGTTTGACACAAAATTTCTTGGCTTCCGTGCTACAGCTAGATCTTCCCCTTGTTTCTGTTTTCCAAACCGGCGGCGGGCGGGGTGTCGGTTTGCTCAACGGCGGTCCCACCTGAAAGTGAAACTTCTAGGTAGGCAACACGCCTTCCCTAAGCTATGTGTCGTGCCGGACGGGCCTTGTTGTACTCCCGATTCCCGGGCGTGTGGGGGTGCGACGCGAACGCGGCAGGCCTTTTCCTTTTACTAGCAATGTGCCCATGCGTTGCGACAGATCCAAAGTAGTAGAATAGTAGTATTTGTTCACAAACTTGGAAGAAATCACTATTGTTTTGATATACTCCTAATATATTACTCCCTTCGTACCTATATATTTGTCTTTTTTGAGATTTCAAATGGGCTATCACATACGGATTATATAGACATATTCTAGTGTTTCTAGCAAGATGCCCGCGCGTTGCACGAAGTTTATGGAAAAGGTAATCACAACTTATAAATTGACAGATGGAGTACTAGTTACAGTGATGCATATAATTAAGCAAAGGGATCGCACATGTCGATATTGACTGGAACAAGAATGCAACAACACAATAAGAATTAAGGCCACAATGATGCGAACGTAGTGGTGATTATAGAAGGCAAGAAGAAAGATGGATCCACAAACGTACGACCTCCTCCTCCTCAACTTAGTGCGCCGGGCCACCGACCGGCGGCTAAGGAGCGGCGGCTTTTGTGGCGAGGTCGAGGTGCTTCTCAACAAAGGCATCCAAGGCTTCTAGCCGGTTGAGGAAGGCCAACGTCATAGCGTCCTCACTAGCCTTGTAGATACCTATGTACACGATTTGCTCGTACGCGTGGATGTGTAGGTCGACGAATTCTTGCAGGGCGAAGCGCCTCGCGGCGAGCGCGACCTCCAGGTGGACATTCTTCGTGGCATCGGCGGGCAGTCGTAGGGCCACCAGTGCTTGAAAGAGGTTCCGGCCATGGAGGCCGATTGGGGTGGCAGGCAATGAGGAGCTCGGGCGCACAGGCTGGAGGAGTACGACGATGTCGTCCACGAGCTTCTTGAGGACGATGAACTTGTTGCTGGTGGAAATGAGCATCTGGTCCAACTGAGAGTCGTAGTTGGCATCGACGGCGGCCATCCACCAGCCGGTCTCCAACACCGTCTGGAGACGATCCTCGGCGCCATGCCGCAGGCCGACATCGTGGACCATCTGGCGCCGCCGCTGGCCGCTTACGTGCATCGCCGCCATGGGTCTGGAGCGAGCTCTTTTGCGCTTAGTATAAGTGCTTAGGAAAATGCTTAGGTGCGTACTATGTGGTAGATGCATTGGAATGGAGGGGCGCCTTTATATGAGGGCAATGAGGGCAAACTGCGTTGCATTCACATCATACAGCCTCTTTTCTCGGACCTCCTCCCATTACTTCCCTCATGCATTAATTGAAGGAGGATGCATTGGCCGTTCAACATATCGGGAACCGCTACTCCCTCCCTCGTCTGCATTAAAGCCGTATAGGGAACTGCGCCGCCCGCTGTCAAATCGAATACTCCCTCCGTCTACTACCTCCGTCCTGGTTTATTAGTCCCCTATGTAGTTTGTGCTAAATTTTGACCAAAGATTTAACTGACAAAATGTTAGTGCATGTTAACAAAAATTATAACGTTGGGTTCATATTCGAACATAGTTTTCAAATATGTAATTTTTTCTGACATGCATGAGCATTTTGTTAGTTAAATTTATGGTCAAATTTTGGCACAGATTACAATGAGGACCAATAAACCAGGACGGAGGTAGTAGGTGAGTATTAAGTCATCATAGGAAAACCAAATACTAGTAAACACATAGGCGTGGTGCATTAACTCTCACGTTGTTTCTTATTTTTTGACATAAATAGAGGAATCAACCAAGAAGAGATGTGGGGCTTGTATGCATATGATACCGTAATGCACGGTATCATATGTTGGTATCATATAAGACTACATTTATTGCCATGCATGACACAAAGTAGTATATGATACTCAAGCTCCTCTTTCCTCATTTAATTCAATGACACCTCATCAAAATTGCTTAGTTGGCATGCATGATACTACCTATGATACTCCCATTACGACGAGCCTTAGTATCATGTAGTACTTTATTTATTTCCATGTACATGACACATAGTTCACGAGCGCTCTCTATATGTACCACCTTTTTTTTAATTTCAAGTTTTGCTCCATGGCGCAATCCATCGATACTACTACTGTACAAAAGTGGAGTATATATATTTTTTAAAAGGCTAGAGGGCGGGGCAGTCTAGCTTGGTCGGTTTCATGAGAGGCGAGGGCCTTTGTGATTTGATGGCTCATTAATGCTGTCAAATCGAATAGTACTGCGTCGCCCGCTGCATGCCCGGCGCCTCCATTAAACCCCTCCGTTAAACCCGCATGCAAATCGAGAATCCTACTCCGGCCACACGTGCGTTCATGAGTGGGACGAAATTAAACACAACACCGCTCGAGCTCCTCCCGTACGCCCTCAGTTTAAATGAGGCCAGACGCCGGCCAAGCTCCTACCGTCCGCCCTCTATTTACACGAGGCCAGACAGACAGCAGACAAGAATCGCACCCCTCTGCCGCTCCCCCATCTCCTCCTTCACCATTTTCTCCACCCTTCTGATGGCTTCCGATTAGCCGTTCTCCGGCATATTACCCGGCTGGGTGGCCCGCCGAGCCCTCCGGATATGGGCGAGGCTGCTCGGTGCTTCACGAACCTCACTTGGCCCGACGGAGCCAGTTGCCGCCCCAAGCAGGTGCGTAGTTCAGCAACTCGCCGATCCAGTTCAGCTCGATGAGGAGTGGCGAGTTGCTCCACGCCGGCACCATGGCGAGCACGCCGGTACGGGCGCCGTCGCTGCCGCGTCGTACCGCGCCACCAGTGTCTGTGGTGGCCGCACCTCCCGTGTCTGTGGGCGCGCCTCCAGTGCCTGCGGCAGCGCCATGCAGGCAGAGACAGAAGCCTAGGGCATGGAGAGCGATGAGTCGGTGGCCAGCTTCTCCTTGTCCGCCGCCATCATCAAGGAGAAGTAGAACACGGGAGGCCGCCGCCACTTGGGACCCATGAAGGCCACCGCCGAGGCGACGACTGCGGATTCAGGTGGTTTCTTTGCTGCTTCGTCTCTTTCGAGGACCTTTGTCGAGCCCGCAAGTGTCTGACGGACATGAGGAAGACAAAGGGATCCGCAGGCGGCCATTTAGAACTAAAATAAGTCTAGATATATCCATTTCTAGGACAAGTATTTCCGGACGGAGGGAGTATTGATTATACAAGAGAGTCGGATTGGCACCTCTTAGTTCATGTAAATATAATGAAATCCATCATGTTTATATGAAGATCCGGCTTTTTATACGAAATCCTTCATGCTTATATGAAATCAGTCTGTGTTTGCACGAATTTCATCTGGTTGGTTAGAGTTGTAAAAATGTATGCCGCAGGCATTTGATGTCGTCCTCCGCGGAAGGAAGCGGGAGGAAATTTGCCAGCTGCCGTTGGAGATGCTCTTTATGCTGGAAATAATAGAGTGACATCCAATCCATTTGAGTTAATTGCCTGTATGATTGTTCCTCTATAAAAAGTTAATTTCATGTATAGTGTACACATGACTTGCAGGGTGGCTACATCTTCGTACAGAAAGTTAAAAAGAAACAAGTCCATCCTTAGTATTCTAAGTACTCTGTGGGTTCCACTGTCAGTATAGTAGCGAAAGAAGTATATATCAAATAAGTAGAGTAATATATAATATAAAAATCTAAAGTTAAAAGACAGAATTCGAACTCATGTCATCGTGTTGCGAGCATCCGGCACTAACCAGCCCAACACATTTTTGTTCTCGACCATGCTGGAGATATATCTCCATGTCTACTCTTATATATACTCCATTCGTTCCTAAATATTTGTCTTTTTAAGATTTCAAATGGACTACCACATACGGATGTGTATGTAGACATATTTTAGAGTGTAGATTCACTCATTTTGCTACGTATGTCTTTTCTGGAAGGGGTCAGATTTGTCCTTGATTTATTTATGAGGTATCCAGATGGCACTGCACTGCCAAGAAAAGAGGGTAACATCAAAATTATGGACTACTTTTTTGAGTATGTTGGTAAGGTCCGGTCATAGTCACTTGTTGAAATCTCTAAAAAGACAAATACTCCCACCATCCGGAAATACTTCTCATCAAAATGGATAAAAGGAAATGTATCTAGACGTATTTTAGTTTTAGATACATCTATTTTTATCCATTTTGATGACAAGTATTTTCGGACGGAGGGAGTAGAAAACAGAGTTGGTGATGATGGTGTGCGTGCCATCCTGCAATATGGGCCGTCGGATTTATATCTAATGGATAGGAAAGAAACTATGGCAATTTTGCAAAAATATACCCACACGTCTCTCCTTGTTTGGAAATAAGGCCTTCCCTCTTTCAGCCTTTTCTCTCACAAGATAAACTACTCATACAAATGCATCTTGATGTTTCGTGCAACGCACGGGCAGCTAGCTAATTTCTTTTAAAATAGTTGCTGCGATAATTGGGTTGAAGTGATATATTTTATGTCTACCCCGAATGATTTCAGATTCACTAGTAGTAACAAAGAAAAGGTTGCCTTGTTAATTAACAGAAAACAAGGTGAAAACTATCACATGAGGCCGGTAAAAACAATGCACACTGGGTTCAGCGTCATCGTCACTACAGCTGTGCGTGCGCGAGAAGTCTACATATCGAGGGGGCTACCGAGCGAGGCACCGAGATACAATGTTTGAGAGAGAAACCAATTGACAGATTATGATCAGATCGAGTTGTCACCCTTCTGCTGTCATTGTTGGGGGAGGGGGAGTGAGAGAAAGACGTATCGAGAGTGTGCGCGGTAGGCACAGAGGCACAACTAGCGAGTGTGTGTGTGTGTGTGTTTGAAAGAGGAGTAGATAGATTATTATCAAGATCGATGTGCCACCCTACTCCTTCGGTGTCGGGTTGTGTGTGTGTGTGTGTATGTTTGAGAGAGAATCCAGTCGATAGATTAGTATCAAGATCGAGGTGTCACCCTACTCCTTCGGTGTCGGGTAGTGTGTGTGTGTGTATGTTTGAGAGAGAAGCCAGTCGAAAGATTAGTATCAAGATCGAGGTGTCACCCTACTCTTTCGGTGTTGGGAAGTGTGGGTGTGTGTGTGGGGGGGCAGTGACACTCACATATCTCTACTCTTATAGAAAACAGAGTTGGTGATGATGGTGTTCCTGCCATCCTGCAATATAGGCCATCCGATTTATATCCGACGGACAGGAAGGAAAATATGGCAATTTTGCGAAAAGATACCCACACCCCTCTCCTCATTTGCAAATAAGGCATTCCCTCGTTCATCCTTTTCTCCCACAAGATAAACTTCTCATACAAATGCATCTTGATGTTTCGTGCAATGCATGGGCATCTTGCTAGTAGGGAGAAGGAGTTTGTCTGACACATATCTAGCTATATTAAGGGATAGGTAGATAGCATACGTGTGAGAGATATTATTATACTTTGATACATTAGTGGCTGCGGGTGGGCAAAACTAAAGGGGTGGGCGTGTTAGACATAGAGAGCGTGTGTGTTTCAGTGTGAGAGACTTGTAGGACGGGGTAGAAAGACGAATTTAACCCTGACAGAGGGAGAGAAATACACAAAGTGCGAGTGTGTGATTCTGATGCCCATAGGGAAATGAGATATGTATGCGTGTGAGAGAGATTGCAGAATTCATTCATGTATAACTATCTAGCGATCGTGGACGTGCATCGCTTGAACATAAGTTAATATCTACTTCGTATCGTGGCCAAAGGTACAATATTGATTCAACCCTGTAAAGATTGGACACTCACATATCACATTTTTTTCTATTTAAATAAACCTTTTCAGCTGTGCATGCCAAAGTTACAGTGATGTTTCTTCAAACAACCAATGTAGCAATCATGCACATGCACCATTGTTACTCTTGCATTCAAATTCATTAGTCTTGGATGATTTAAGTTTCTATTTTGAAGTAATATATGTAATATTCATATATGAATTCAACGGGTACGCAATTTATGAAATGGAGGCTATGTAATCATATGAGGTAACACTTTTAAGTAGCTAACTACAATATCCATTTCTTTTTGTGCGCCTCTACACTAACACGTCAACGCATTATGTTTAAAGTAAATAACCAATGGCACCAAATTATCTATTTACACGAGAAATACATAGGCTGAGCATTTGATCCCTTTTTTGAGAACGCGCCACTACACCTGTATGATTGGCCGCGCCAGTGTGAACGTCCAAGTTATCGGCACATCATCCCGAGTTATTGTCTTTTTTTCTCGGGTGGACTTCACACCAGTTATTAACTGCTGACGCGTGCCCCGTGTACACAGTCTAGCATGACCTTCCCCCTAGCACGGTCCAAAATTAGTTGAAACTGGATACGAATGATCCCGCGGGTGGCAAAATCGCCTGCCTCCTTCTAAAATTACTGCCAGCTTAGTCTTTAGCATGTGAAATCCCCCTTTTGTCCTTGGTGCACGGAGACCAACAGTTACAATACCGCCCTCATCTACATGATAGGTCGGGGTGCTTTGGTAACTTCCGGTTCCCCCGACTACACGGCACCCCCATTTCCTCTCCCCCTCCCGCAAATACGACTAACTCCACAGCACCAGAGCATCTTACATCACGCCGTCCGTACTTCATCGCCCTTTCTTCCCTCCCCTCTCGAAACCCTAGACTGCTCATCCACCGGCATACCATAGCCCATTCACTGCCAGCGGCATCCATCTCGCCGGATCTGCTTTTGCGGCCGCATCTACCCCTCCCACCTCCCCTGGAAACAAGTAGACTGCTCATCCACCAGTGTACCACAACCCATTTAGTGCCGGCCTTGTCCACGGCGCCGGATCTGCTTCGTCGGTACTCTTGTTAACCATCGCGCATCTGCAACGGCTCATTCGTACTCCCCACTGGAGACGCTTTGTCCACACATCCCGGAGCCGCCCCACCGACGCCCCTGTCGACGGCCTCTGATCCTCTTCGCCGACACCTTCCTCAACCCTACCGGAGCCGCTTCGCCGACACCATCGTCAACCCTACCGAAGTAGCTTTGCCTATACCATTCTCAACCCTACCGGGGCCGCTTTGCCAACTCACAAGTCCACGACCTTAGATCCGCTTCCTCGCACCCTCATCCAACCTACCGGAGCAGCTTCTGACGCCCCGTCCATGGCCAAAGATCCGCATCGTCGACACCACCCTTAACCCAACCACCGGAGCAGCTTCTGACGCCCCGTCCACGGCCGCAGATCCGCATCATCGACACCATCCTTAACCCAACCACCGGAGCAGCTTCTGACACCCCGTCCACGGCCGCAGATCCGCGTCGTCAACACCATCCTTAACCCAACCACCGGAGCAGCTTCACCTACGTCCTCGTCGACGGCCACAGATCCGCTTCGCCCACACCATAGTCCCCCCTACCGGAGCCGCTCCACAAAGACCCTACTTGACGGTTCTAGATCTCCTTACCGGACCCAGACAGCCAGCGCATCATCATCACCCTCGATGTTTCTAACCTGATTCCCACCGTCTGGAGAGATGCCAAGCACCCGCCACGACCTAGGTACTTGTCACCTTTAAACCCGTCCAGCATCACCTGCCCGATGCACTTCAAATATACTAACCGGTCGCTGTTACCTGTTATGCAGCTGGCAAAAACTACAAGGACGATGTTTCTTCTGGATCTAATAGCTTGGCCTACCAAGATCCTGGACTGAGGCATTGCTATCATCTTGTAAGTGCGTCTCTCTCTCTCTTGTATTGTTCTGTGCCTGCCAGTGTGCTTTGCTAGGATTTTCGACCAGTAATCCCTTTGTGCAGACAATGATTTCTACTACTCGCTGCTAAATTAGATATGTAGATGTCATACATGATACTACCTCGTACCCCCGTTCCTAAATATAAGTCTTTTAGAGATTCCACTATAGGCTACATACGGAGAAAAATGCGTGAATCTACACTCGAAAATGCATCTATATACATCTGTATGTGGTCCATACCGGAATCTCTACAAAGACATATATTTAGGAACATGGGCAGTACATTACACAAAATCGTAGGTGGCATGTAGGAATTCCAGTGCACTACATAAGGCTCCCTTAGAGTGCCTGGTAGTCTAGCATACAGAGTCATGGCTAGTTTACGGTACGCACACAATCGTTAATTGGTGGTTTAAATATGTGCAAGGGATATGCAATGTAGTATCATGTAGAGATGTCTAAAGTTAGCCGTGTCAATTTACAGATAGGGTTACACAATGAAAAAGTACAAGATGTATGTGGCAATTTCATGGAACATCGCAAAAAAGGAGAGGCAGCGGTGAGCCTATACAGTGTGCTATGGTATGTCACTCCTCCATTGCAATCATCATGACATGTTATTTGTATGCCAGTTCTATTAGCCAAGTTTCTTAGGGACAGTTATTACAACTTATGCTAAGAAAATAAGCACCTGTGAATATAAGCTCCATGTAATACACCAACCAGTTCTTTTCATTGCGTTTTCAGCTTATCTTTGGTATGATCGGTGGAAAGTCTAGATTGCATTATATATTTTTCATTTTGCTTCCCATATGGAAATTAATTTGACTTGCAAACATCACAAATTGAACCCACTGCAGTAATTAATATGATAGGAAAACAGGCAATCACTATTTGCTCAAAATGCAAATACAAAGATACCATCTACTTGGCACAATCTACTTTGGTCAATGTTTTCCATAGAGATTCCATTGCCTAATTTAAAAGAAGAACGCATGACCCACATTTAAATGAAGAACAATTATTTATTGAAATTCGATGGTCCAAGTGGCTGGTTATTATCATATAGCAGCACCACCTGTAAGCATCATATAGGAGCAGCAGCAGCTCATAGCAACTCATCATACATTAGCAGCAGTCTGCAATTCATCATATACCAGTAGCAGCTCATAGCAATTCATCATATAGCAGCAGCAGGAGCAGCTCCTAGCAATTCATCATATAGCAGCAGCAGGAGCAGCTCATAGCAATTAATCATATAGCAGCAGCAGGAGCAGCTTGTAGCAACTCATCATATAGCAGCAGCAGCAACTCATAGCAATTCATCATATAGCAGCAGCAGCTCATAGCAACTCATCATACAGCAGCAGCAGCTCATAGCAATTCATCATATAGCATCAGCAGGAGTAGCTCATAGCAATGCATCATATAGCAGCAGCAGAAGCAGCTCATAGCAATTCATCGTATAGTGGATCAGAATAAAAAATTTGGCAAAAAATCAGAGGAGATCCTCACCTTGTTGGATGAGCTCATCCTTCAAAAGCACCTCAAGGCCATGGCCTGGGAGGAGGGCAGGGGGAACAAGGTGCTTTCTGCCGCAGTGTGGCATCAGCCGTAGTTGTGCAGCACCCGCCGGAGTAGTGCATTGGACGAACCACAGTGGAGCAGCTGCTGGAGACCATGAGAATAAGGGGCGGCGCCAGAGGGAGGAGCAGCCAGGGAGATTTGCCCCTATCCACCGGCCATGTAGCCTAGCTGGACATAGCATCGTCGAGGACCAGGCCAGATGGGACCAGTGGCGATGACTCGCTGGAGGAACCCTAGTGCTGCAGGTAGGGGATCGAGGTATAGGGAAAGGGGAGAGGACATGCAAGCGGGCAGGGCAGCGAATGCTTGCGTGTTTGTTTTTACTTGAGGGTCAGGTGTGACACGGGCGTCAGTAGTTGCATTTTGAGTGTAATATAGGCAGACAATAGAGTCATTTCACTATTCCCCTTCCCTTCAATTTTTAGTGAGGTTCTACCCGAAACAACCCCCTCCAAAGCGAAATTAGTTAAGCCCACGCCCATAACTCAAAAATGACTTGTTTACATCTTTTATGGCTTATTTTGACAATATGCCCTGAAAAGGCGGAATCGAAATGGCCCTTAACCTGCAATTCAATTGTGCATGCAATGATGAATCACTCCTGCCTGCTATCTGTACATTTAGGCATCATCATACATGGCATAACCTAATACATGTGCGTTCCATTGTAGAATCTGGAATATGCAATGTTTATGTTAGTTCATACATTGCACATGATGTTTAAATGCCCCTTAAATCTGGTCAGTCAAGTGATGGTCTTTAAGCCTCCTTCTTTGCTTTTTTTCTTGATATGTAAGATTTGCTCACACATGTGTTCAATTGCTTGATTGCATCATCCAACCATACTAGGACTGTTTGCTTTGATTACTTGATGTTCTTGACCTAACACTCTAACAGAGCTTGTCAATGATTTAAACACTAAGGGCTGCTATAGTGGGGCCTTGTCTAACTCATAGGTGACATAAAAGTTTGGCTGTACACTACAGTAGGATCTCCAAGAGTACCTGGAGATCCAGTTCGAAGGTATGCCTAGTTTTTACATAGTGCAGACATAGTAAATGTTCATTTCATTGTGTGCAAGTGCAAGAGATGCGGCATGTTTCATTATGTGGTGTTGTTTTGTTATAATCTCGTCCTTTTGTGTTCACAGACTAGAGAGTGTGCATATTTATCTTCTAAGGAGACGAGTAACTAGTTTGTGTCACCTTGCAGAGGGGGTGCAATGAAGATACGATTGAGGATTTCCAAGTACAAGATGTTAGGAAGGAGCCTTGCAAGAGATGTAGGAGCTGCACTGAGTGAGGGAGTCCTGGATTAGGGGGTGTCCGGATAGCCGGACTATCATCATCGGCCGGACTCCAAGACTATGAAGATACAAGATTGAAGACTTCGTCCCGTGTTCGGGTGGGACTTTCCTTGGCGTGGAAGGCAAGCTTGGCGATAAGGATATGTAGATCTCCTACCATTGTAACCGACTCTGTGTAACCCTAGCCCTCTCCGGTGTCTATATAAACTGGATGGCTTTAGTCCGTAGGACGAACAACAATCATACCATAGGCTAGCTTCTAGGGTTTAGCCTCCTTGATCTCGTGGTAGATCTACTCTTGTAACACACATCATCAATATTAATCAAGCAGGACGTAGGGTTTTACCTCCATCAAGAGGGCCCGAACCTGGGTAAACATCGTGTCCCTCGTCTCCTGTTACCATCCGCCTAGACGCACAGTTCGGGACCCCCTACCCGAGATCCGCCGGTTTTGACACCGACATTGGTGCTTTCATTGAGAGTTCCTCTGTGTCGTCGCCGTTAGGCTCGATGGCTTCTTCGATCGTCATCAACGACCCAGTCCAGGGTGAGACCTTCCTCCCCGGACAGATCTTTGTATTCGGCGGCTTTGCACCGCGGGCCAATTCGGTTGGCCATCTGGAGCAGATCGAAAGCTACGCCCCTGGCCGTCAGGTCAGATTTGGAAGTTTGAACTTCACGGCTGACATCCGCGGGGACTTGATCTTCGACGAATTCGAGCCACAGCCGAGCGTGCCGCACTGTCACGATGGGCATGATTTAGCTCTGCCGCCGGACAGTACCCTGGAGGCCGCACTTGAGCCCGCTCCGACCTTCAATTCGGAGCCGGCTGCGCAGATCAAGGACGGATGGCTAGACGCTGCCTCGGGGGCTGCAACCTCTACGGCGATAGAGCCGAACACTGATCTTGTCCCTCACATAGCTCATGACTCCGAGGTGCCGACTCCTTGCCGGACTCCGAACCTCCCGCGCCCTCACCAATCGAATCCGGTTGGGCGCCGATCATGGAGTTTACTGCCTCGGACATCTTTCAACACTCACCTTTCGGCGACATCTTGAGTTGTCAGGAGAGCCCTAGCCGGATTGCGGCCAGGACGGTTGGGATGCGGATGACGAAGAAATTCAAAGCCCACCCACCAGCCAATTAATAGCCACTGTCGACGATCTAACCGACATGCTAAACTATGACTCCGAAGACATCGACGGTATGGACGACGATGCCGGAGACGACCAAGAACCAGCGCCTACCGGGCACGGGAAAGCCACCCCAACTCACGACGTATACATGGTGGATACACCAAAAGGAAGCGATAATGAGGAAAAATGGGACGTGGCGAAGGACAACTCCCCCAACAAACAACCAAAACGGTGACGCAAGCGCCGTCCAAAGACCGGCCTTGATAAAAATAGCACCCATACGGACCTGGCCTTAGAGCAGGGCAAAGCAGTGGACGACGCACATGCCACCAAGCAGCCATCCGAACATGATGAACTGGACAGGCAACCCATCCATGGCGAAGATGATCTCACATCACCAGAGCATACGAATCTTCATAAAAGCCTCGTCGCCATGGCAAGAAGTTTGAAGAAGCAAAAGCGGAAGCTCAAAACAGCGGAGGACGCACTCAGACTGAGATGGAGCAAAGCACTCAACAACGCAGATAAACATGGTGCTAGTCACCAGACAAAGAGCTACCCAAAGCACAAGCTGTTGCCCGAATTTGATGAGGAGGCCTTAGAGCCCCCGCAGTCAAAAAAGAAAGAAGCCGCCTGGCCGGATAGACGACCAGATGACAGGCCAAAAGCAACAATGGGCGCCGCACACAAACCGGCACACGATCATCATAAAATCCTTGGAAAAAGGACGACCCAGTCAGATCTATTTATGGGCCAAAAAGGAAGACTCCAGGAAGCAACTTAACCCGCAGAGCATTTGAAGACAACGGCACTCCCAAATACAGGGGCGCCGCACACCCACTATGTTTCACCGACGAGATACTGGATCATGGATTTCCAGTGGGATTCAAACTCGTAAACATAGAGGCATCTGACGGAACGACAGACCCCAGAGTCTGGATTGAGGATTATATCCTACACATACATATGGCCAGAGGAGACGATCTCCATGCCATAAAATACCTACCCCACAAGCTCAAAGGGCCAGCTCGGCATTGGCTTAAAAGCCTCCCAGAAAATACCATTGGAAGTTGGGAAGAACTTGAAGATGCGTTTAAGGCAAATTTTCAAGGGACTTATGTCCGCCCTCCGGATGCAGACGATTTAAGTCACATAACTCAACAGCCAGGAGAGTCAGCATGCAAATTCTGGAATAGGTTCCTCACTAAAAAGAACCAAATAGTTGACTGTCCGGACGCTGAAGCCTTAGCAGCCTTTAAACACAATGTCCGAGACGAATGGCTCGCCAGACACCTCGGCCAGGAAAAACCAAGAACAATGGCCACACTAACAAGCCTCATGACCCGCTTTTGCGCGGGGGAAGACAGCTGGCTGGCTAGATGCAGCACCAGCGACCCGAGTACATCCGAAGTCAGGGATGGAAATGGGAAATCTCGACGCAGAAAGGATCAACGCCGGAATAAGGAAAATGGCCCAAACAGTACGGCGGTCAACGCCGGATTCAAAAACTCTCGGCCGAACAACAAAACGCTGTCCCTCAAGGACAACAGTGACGAGCTATCCAACCTA
Source organism: Triticum aestivum (assembly GCF_018294505.1). Lineage (NCBI taxonomy): Eukaryota > Viridiplantae > Streptophyta > Magnoliopsida > Poales > Poaceae > Triticum > Triticum aestivum. The sequence continues at coordinate 647,599,022 of NC_057801.1, forward strand.
AACAAGATTCTAGACAGGCTATGTCAAATACATGGTACCTCCGGAAAGCCTGCAAACCATACCCACAGAGATTCTTGGGTCTTCAAGCAGTCCGGACGACTTAACGCCGAACACAAGGGGCTCGATACACCAAGCGAAAGTGACGAACCCCAAAAGCAGCACTCTGGAAAACAGAAGACTTTCCCACTAGAAGTCAAAACAGTGAACTCACTTCATGTGATAACACGACAACACAGCGCGGCTCCTGCCATACCAGGACACTGCATGCAGAATGGGGATAGACCCAACCAACATTCGCCATAATAGCACTCCCTTCAAAGGAGTGACGCCAGGCCTTTAAGCCAATTATACGGGCTCTGTACCACTAGAGGTTGTGTTCGGTTCATCCGACAACCGCCGTCACGAAAGGCTCACTCTTTGTCGCGCCCCATTATACAGTGGCCATCAAGCACTACTGGGACGCAAAGCTTTCGCCCGCTTTAACGCCATACCACACTACACGTCTCCTATACTTACAATGCCCGGTCCACGCGGCATAATCTCATTAAAGAGTAACTGGGAGTGTTCCTCGACCACGGAGAGCGTGGGGCTGCCTTGACAGCCACTCCGACCTTGCAGGTCAAGGTCCCTAAACACAGGTCATTCAGACCCCGGACACGGTTAGGCGAGTCCAGCATAAATAAACAAGGGGCTTCCCAGCCGCATACCCCCTTTATAAGGGGCCGTGTGTTTCAACGATGAGAGCCAATAAAGCTCAACTTTCTTTATCTACCAAATTATACTTTATTTTAACACAACTTTTGCATGATATTTCTTAGAAACTAAGTCCTTCTCTTTTACAGATGAAGCACGTGCTACACCCGTCCAGGATACATCACAACGGAGACACAGGCGCAGACGTGCAGCAGGGACCCGTTGCAAGGATTCTCTTCAGATTAAGACCCTGTGTAAACCTTTCTTACTGTCTCTTGTTGATACACATCCCCCGGTTTCCTACCATAGCCGAGGAGGAGGCTGGCGTTTTGGCATCGGCCGCGTCAGAGGTTCCCGTCTGTACCTGGACACTAGGGGCTTAGGGCATTGTTCTGCCCGGTATCATAAAGACCGAACACCTCAGGGAGTGTTTTGCTGCCTTACGTTCCGTATCATCGGTTAACGCGGCACCAGGAGAACTACTGCGATTGTGCCCCGGTTCGGCCGGGCGAGCACCTTAGTAGAGAAAGCCAAAAACTGACTGTCATGATATAGCGAGAGACTGGTCAACCACTCGATCGACAATTGGAATGTTTAGAATTCCTCCGCTTTGACGAAGGACCGCTTCCCGGTCAGGCACATACGTACCCTGAGTTCGGAGATGAGCGGTGCCGCTAGGGGCTATATAGTAGCCCCACATTCAAGCTCCTATGGCTAAGTGAAAGTGATAAAGCATTATAGTCCGGTTGCCTAGTTTGCTATGCTATCACCTCCTTAAAAGGGCCAAGACGTTGGATTAAGTGTGAAAAAGCGTTTTTCTTTTTTGCAAACACCCCCGCACCATGTGCGTGGGGGCTGAAGCTAAAGACTGCCATCTTTCAGATTATACATAAACATACGGCCGCACAGGAGATAGTTCAATACTTGAACGCACAAGTATAAAAAGCTATTGTATTATAAACATGATCTCAGAAATCATACATGTCATTCAAACATAACATTTTTCGAGCACTGCGACTCTATTAAACGAGCGCCCGGCGGGACTTCCTCAAAATAGTGCTCGGTGGGGAACCGGCTTTTATCCGAACCCCGGGATGCAACAGCGGTGGCATCCATCTCAGCCTAGTATGTCTTACCACGGGCGAGAGCCATCCACGCACCTTCTATACACGCCAACCGCTTCATCGCCCCAATACGCGGCACCACCCCAAGGAATTGCTGCAACAAGCCAAAATAACTCTTCGGCTTGGGCCTTCTCGGCCACAGATGAGCGACCACATCCATCATGGAAAGTCCGGACAATCTATTTAACTCAGCCCACTCAACCAGCCGATCACTCAACGGAAGTGGACGCTCTGGACTATGGAATTGAGACCAGAAAAGCTATTTCATTTCGTGATCCTTCTGGCTTCGAAAGTGCACGACTGCGTCCGCCGCACTCGCTGCCAAGTCCAGATAAGGATCCTCCGCACCATACAATCGGCCCAACTGAGCATACTTCGGATCCGTGAACTTCCTGCGCAGCATAAAGGGCTTTCCAGCCACAATGTCTCGGACCTAACGCAGTTCCTCCTTCATAGCCCGCATCGCACTACGGGCATCCTTGGCTTCGGTGTCGGCCTTCTTCAGGTCCTCTTGCTCCGCTCGGCGTTCTCTTTCAAGAACCTCCTGGCGGTCGGTAGCAACTTTTAATTTTGCGGCCATTCCGGCCATCTCCTCCCTGCTTCGGCAGTGAGCAGCCTTCTCGGCTTATAGCTCTTCCACTGCCTTCGAGGCAGCCGCCTCGCTTTTTCTTGCTTGCTCCTTGGCCCGAGCAAGTTCTGCTCGAAGGCCTTCCATAGCAGCAGCACCATCTGCATCAAGCATATAAATTGTAATGAATGGGCGTCAGCTCCCTTACTAGGCGACCGCGGAGCAACCATGTACATTGTGACTCATCAAGTCGTTTATTGACCAGCGAGATGTCCGCATCCGCAACGTCGAGTTGCCTTCTCAGCTCGGCAAATCCATCAGTCCGCGGTCCGCCACCTGCATAGGAAAGGCGACATTCTATAACTGAGATTATGATCCTTGGCACACTATCGCTTTCGATAACATACCAAGTCTCAGGGGCTACTATCTATACAGGGTGCACTTCATGTGCAAAACTGTCAAAAGGTATGTCATTTTTTGCATACCTCAAAGCCCGTCAGCAAGCTTCCGACGGCCTCATACAACTCGCTCTCGGCGGACGAGATCCTTTCAATAACCATACTCATTAATGTGCGGTGATCTTCCGAGATGGACGCCCTCTTAAGCAAATCCTGCAGCTCTACCGGCCGTACTCCAATGGGTGCCAAACTCTCTGGCCCCGCCGGACTCGGGGAGACCCTCCGCGACGACACCTCAGGGTCGTCCGCCCCGCATGATGGGGCGGCAGATGGAGGTGTTTCACTCTCCATCATCTCCGGACGAAGGTATCTCGAAGATGAGCTGTGCTGAGACGGGCTGAGATCCGAACTACAAGATGAAAACTTCGGTTACCCTTAAAAATTAAGCAGGGGTATCCACTATTACAAAATTCCTCCTTTTTTACTTACGACTCGCTGGAGGGCTGATTCCTCCGAGGAGACAGTACGGCCGGGACTCTTCCCGGCACAGGACCTTCCGGTACAGATTTTGTCCCCGCTTCGAGGCCTTGGCCTCCGGGTCTTCGGAAGCTTTCCTCTTCTCCCCCTGGAAGGAGGGACTCTTGATTCCTCCCTTACTGAAAGCCTCCTTGGCAGAGGTGGTAGTTCCCCTGTGCCCCCCTTCGCCCTCCTCCGAGGGTGCAACCTCCAACATTTTAATTAACACAGGATCCCGCGAGGTCTCAGGGAGGGGGGCCGGACACCGTATCAGTTTTGCTAGCGCTATCCACTCCTGTCCAAGGGATAGATGGTTAAAGGGCAAACCCACGATAAATAAGTGGACAGTGTGTCCGGATACAGGGCTACTTACTTGAGTATCCGGGCGATTGCAGCTTAGGCCAGCGTCCTCGGTCAAGTCCGCACGCATCTCTTGCAATCCGAAGAACAGTTTGTACATCTCCATGGGTGTCAAACCCATGAATTGTTGAAGAACTCGTGGCCCCTCCGGATTAAATTCCCACAGGCGGAGGGGGCGACGTTTGCAGGGCAGTAGGCGCCGGATTAGCATAACCTATACTACTGCGACTAGGTTGATCTCCCTTTCTTGGAGGCCTCGAATCCGGTCCTGCAAAAGGGGTACGTCTTTGGGCGGCCCCCAGTCACGCCCCTTGTTGACCCATGACGTCAACTATTATGGAGGGCCCGAGCAGAAGACGGGCGGCGGCCTCTGCCTGCTGCCCTGGGAGCGGTGATATAGAACCACTCCTGTTGCCACATGCCGAGCTCCTCCTGAAAAGAGCCCTCGGGCCATGGAGCATTGGCCCTCTTGCTTACTACCGCCCCTCCGCACTCTTCCTGACGCCCCTCAATCATCTTCGGCTCCACATTGAAGATTTTGAGCCACAAGCCGAAGTGAGGGGTTGTGCGGAGGAAGGCTTCGCAAACGACAATAAACGATGAGATGTGGAGGATGGACTCCGGAGCCAAGTCATGGAATTCCAGCCCATAGTAAAACATGAGCCCCCTCACGAAGGGGTCCATCGGGAAGCCTAAACCCCTACGGAGGTGAGACACGAACACAACGCTCTCGCCGGGATCGGGAGTAGGAATAACTTGCCCTCGGGCAGGCAACCTATGCGAAATCTCATAGGTCAAGTACCTGGCATCTTTCAGCTTTAACACGTCTTCTTCCGTGATGGAGGAGGGCATCCATCGGCCCCGTGGGTCAGAGTCGGACATTGTAGAAGGTCGAAGGTACCCAAATCTGGAGCCCTGGGTGTTGGAACTCTGGGGCGAGGGGCAGATTCGATTGAGGATTGAAGAAAAAGAACTGGCCTTGGTGTTATTATAAAGAGGAAGAATACCGAGAGCCGTCCCCGTGACCGTTTGGAACCCACCTTCGATGGAGGGGGCGTGGCAACGGGCAAGGTTGGGTTACCCACGTCCGTATGAATGGGAATCTCGGAATAAGGGGAACACGATCTCTGCTTCGACAAGACGTGCCAAGGAAACCGCCTCGCTAAACGCGCTGAGGTGGAACAATAAAAACAATTCGAGTAAAGGCTTGGTAGTGGTGTGACGTCATGTCACGAAATACGTCAGCAGATTGAACTTGTGTAAATATTATTCTCTCTACGGTGGTATGTGGAAATTATTTTGCAGAGCCGGACACTATCCTGGTGTTCACAATCTCCTATGAATTATTCGGAGGGAGAACCCGCCTTGCAATGCCGAAGACAACATGCGCGCCGGACTCGTCGTAATTGAAGCCTGGTTCATGGGCTACTGAGGGAGTCCTGGATTAGGGGGTGTCCGGATAGCCAGACTATCATCATCGGCCGGACTCCAAGACTATGAAGATACAAGATTGAAGACTTCATCCCGTGTCCGGGTGGGACTTTCCTTGGCGTGGAAAGCAAGCTTGGCGATAAGGATATGTAGACCTCCTACCATTGTAACCGAGTCTGTGTAACCCTAGCCCTCTCCGGTGTCTATATAAACCGGATGGCTTTAGTACGTAGGACGAACAACAATCATACCATAGGCTAGCTTCTAGGGTTTAGCCTCCTTGATCTCGTGGTAGATCTACTCTTGTAACACACATCATCAATATTAATCAAGCAGGACGTAGGGTTTTACCTCCATCAAGAGGGCCCGAACCTGGGTAAAACATCGTGTCCCTCGTCTCCTGTTACCATCCGCCTAGACGCATAGTTCGGGACCCCTACCCGAGATCCGCCGGTTCGGACACCGACACTGAGCCTCTTCAACCTGCTAAGGTAAGTCACTGTATGCAACTCAACAGTTCAATTCCTTGTTTGTTTCAGGCATAGTTAATTTTCTCTTTTCAATTGCTTTATTTGTCCTCACATAATGAGATGCCCAAATAATTATGCCTAATGTTCGGTACTTGTATCACTATTAGTTGACATAATTAAAGGCGTTACCATTTAATTACTCTGCCGAAGTGTGCCTGAAGCTTTGAAGTCTATTAACCAACTATTATTGCATGAGGCTCACAATCTAGTTTATACTACGCTAATGATTGCATAGTTTTGCCTGCTGTAGTATGTTTGTATGAAACCCTCTGCTATTCATTATGCTCCCTAAGACTTTAATTGATATACAGAATGTCCAACTGCTTGCTTACTTATACGCAACATGTTGTCTAAATTTGTAACTTGGCAATGTTTTCGATTGGGCCCCAACATCATGCTCCTCTGGTGAGCTAAGAGGGATTTCTGTATGCAGGGTACACAGACTATCTTTTTTATAATTTTTAAAATATCACCTGCTTAAGCTTCATGACGTGTAACATTTTTTTGTGAAAGTGACGTGTAACATGATTGTTAGTCCTGTTTTGCCATGTAGTACAAAATAGTGTCTTGTTCGCTTCATTGTTGTAACTATATTTTTGCCCTAGTCATGTGTACTTACAGAAACATTTCAGGATGAAGTGACATCAACATAAAAATCTGCGAGCAGTGCGGCATGGTTGTTACCGAATGATT